>NW_028262290.1:154854262-155008325 GCF_047370975.1 Nipponia nippon | reverse complement strand
TACAAGGGTTGTAGTATCACTCACGTGGGTACCACAGGGAGCAAGATCCTGGCCTCGGAGGTGTAGTAGATTACAACGGGCCATGTGATGCTCCTGGGCACCAGGAACTGATTGTCTATATTAAATTTTAGCATGGTGCTGGTATGATTTTTGTCCAGGCTAATGACCATTCTCCCAAACTAATTCTGAGTCGCGTTCAAGTGGTGACATGGGCTGGGGACCATTTACAGTGGGCAGTATGGATGTGGCCTCCTCAGTTGATAGCATGGACTGAGGCCTTCTGGGGCAGCTGGTCAGGGTGCTGGGAGGACTCCTGGGCACGTGTCCTTGCTGAGGCATGTGGAGCCTTCCCGGATTCTTCTGCACACTCAGCCCCTCTGCTGTGTACTCGGGCTGGGTTGTGCCCCCACTCATAACCACTTTGGGAACTGGCAGAAGGTATTTCCCTGCACACCAGTGCTGCAGTACCGTCTGCTTGCAGCTCTCATCGTATGATGACTAGCACTTCAGCTTGATGGCAAACAATAGGATTTCTGAGCAGGAACAGGCACAATATTCTAATCCTTTATAATTAGCTTTAGGAATATTTGACAGAAGGAAAGTAACATGAGCAAATTGATGTATTTTTGTGTAGTACTATGCATATAGCCTCATGCTTGTAGAGCCCGTTGCTCCCAGTAGCCTCCCTCTGTTGTTGCAGGGTGATTTACACCCACATGAGGCAGACAGGGGGTAATGATCTCTTCCTCATTTCTGCCTTTCTGGGTTGGTGGTGGGGAGGGAATAGCAGAGAACAGGGAAGAAGTGAGGCTGCTGGGGAGAAGCAGCACATTACCAGGGAGCAGACGCAGGGCCTATTAGCAGAGAGCAAGCTCTGCAGTAAACCTCTCTCTGATTCCCCCTCATTAATATATAGCCCACATGGCTCTTGAACAAAAGTTTTTCAGACAACCCATAGGTCAAGCATATGAAAACTCAGTCCTTTTAGCACAGTATGTGTACATAGCAATTGTTTTAAAAGGTTGCGTAACCAGAGTGTATTTCAAGATACATATCAAAAGCATCAGCCAAGAGAGACCCTTAGCTGGTGTAAATCAGTGTCACTTGTATCAGTCAACCATGTTATTTCATTATTTCTGAATTCTAATAATGTTCATCTCTTCTTTCACACAGTGCTTCTCTGCAGTATATCCTTTATGATGATTTGACATCTCTGAAGGCATTAACACTCTTTGGGGAACGTGAATCAAACAACAAATGCTCTTTGTGTGTATTCACTTCTTATGGTTTTATTTTAGCTCATTCCTATCAGAACAGAGCCTAAGAAAGGATGTCTAGAAAGGGCAATTTCCCAACAATGTTTATATTATGGGAAAATTTCTCTCATTGTGAGGCTGCCTGGAAAATTCTGAAGATTGTTTCTACCTAGGAATAACAACTATATTCCCCATAAATCCTTAGAGATGTCTCTATGGACTTCTCAGTAAATAATAATAAAAAAAACCTCCACCTCACTGCATCTTACTCAAATATCAAATATAGAGTATTGTCTGCTAAACCTTAATAATTATTATCTTGTTGCCACCAATCATTATGTTCTGCTATAAGTATTCAGTATTCTCTTTAAAAAAAAAAAAAACATAAAATACATTGTATTTTATGTTGCAGTTCCAAAACCTAATAGTCTGAAGGGTGTTTTCCTATTTATTTATGATAGTTCAAACTAGAGAACTGATATATTTGTGTCATTTATAAGCATTAGAAGGAATTTTACTAAGGCAGAATTGTTCCTATAAGCCATTGTATTCAATTACCCCCCTTCCTTCCTCCATCTTATTCTTGGGTTTATCATGAGCTGGTTAGTTTACTGCAGAACTTTTTAGAAGACCTGTTTAAGATTTATTTCTCTTTGTGACTCCTCATTCATTTCCCATTCTGCTTCTGAAACTAATTAACTCTTTAATCTTCCTGCTGCTTCCTTCTACCACTCCCAGACTAGTTTTAAGTGACTATGGGTACAGTGTAACAAGTTTGTTGGGAAATGTATAAATATTTCTTTTAAGCTGCCCTTCACAATGCCAATTCATTGGGTCATTCCAGCTAAACACCTTTTAATGATGTCGTGGGGGGGAACAGGTCTTTACTCTTTTCTCTAGCAGTCCTGTGTAGGCTTTGTACCTCCTGGGTGTGCATCGCTGAGGGAAAGCAAGCACTAGGCTTGTGCTCTCTCTTTCCATGGGATGGTAGTGGATGGGCACCAAGGGCTGCCACAAGGGACCTTTCTTGCTGAAATTAGGAAAGCTTGAAATTGATTATCTCCTTTCTCTCCCCCAAAGCAAAGGGCTAAACTTGATGTTCACAGCTCAAGCTTTCACTGGCCCAGAAGAACAACAGGATATTAGAGCTCAATCGGTGGCAAATTTTTAATCGCTCTGTTGGGATTTACAAAAATCTGGACAAATGTATTTTCTCCCCCCAAACCAGTATAGATGTAACAGGAAGTCATAGATTTGTTCAGTATTTAGAGCACACGGTTGGTTTTGCAAAGGTAGTGTATGCTGTAATATAAAAAAAAGAGCTTCAGAGCAATGCCTGGGGTCCTGCTGCCCAGCTCCTCTCATCTGGGACAGCTAGGTCCTAGCAACCCAGTGCCTAGCTTCTAGCAGCCCTGTTTGCACAGTAAGGCAGAGGATAGCTGCGGATTCACCATTTGATGCAACTATGTGGCCAGCCCAAGGTCGCTGGCTGTTTGCCAGTGTGAGCCTGAGATGGGCAAAGCTCGGGTTTCCCTGCCATGGCTGCAATTAAAGAGCAGCACTGGGTCCAGATCTGTCCTGTCTGATGAATGTGTGGATGTCAGAGCTGCTCTGGCAGAGTCCTTTGTATTTTATTCCCTTACACCCTGGGCTTTCTTCAATGAGAGTAAGAAATATCACATTGAAATTCTACTTTGAGGGACATGCTGTGATACACACATATATTAATTGTGCCACAGACTGAAAGCTTCATGTCGACGTGAACAATCTTTTAAAGCATTTGGCAGCAATAACAAGTACCTCAAGGTTATGCCCTATCTCTTTTTCTCTTTATGTCATCTGTAACAACTGTGGACTCTGACATTTAGTTAATTAAATTTGCCCACACTATCTGACTTAGTTGTGCAATTCCTCTTGAGGACGTAATTTTTGAAGGTAGTAGGCAAGAAGAATGGTTAACCTTGATGAGTCTGTTTGCCATAGTAGCATGTTATTCAAGAAAAAACTTAGGAGCTTTCATCTATTGTATAAATAATAAACCTCAGGACAGTGCATGGACATGGGATATTTAAAGAATAGCATAACATCTTTGAGGCCAGATATCAGAATAAAATGAAATTATCACACAATTGCAACTGCTGCTGCACTTCATCTACAAGCCTCTACCTACTGCAATTTTCTTTTAATAAGTGGTGTTTCTCAGCTAGTTGTAGTTTAGATGATTCCCATCAAATCTGTCTGAAATGGCTTTTACTGTTTCTGATGTTTTATATTTCAATGTGGATACGTAAAGTTGCTTTTGAAATTTTATTCTGATGTGGTATTTGTATAGGTGTTATATTTTTAGTATTGGTATAGTCCAGAGCTCGACCTATGTCTTTATGCAACTGACCCTTATATTTGCTATTGATAGCATAATTTGGAAGTAGTCCTGTTTATGTCTATGTAGCCTTCTATTCCCAGAGTTGCCTTGCAGAAATTCTACAGATGCCTTCTAGTCTGTCCCTGGCCATCTTGAGCACATGGACTGTGGGCTTGCCGTGCTACCTGAGCAATGTGTGTATGTATGGGGCATTTATGCACTGAAAGTGGGTCTCCAGTTGGGCTCCCAAGCTCATAGTCTTTGTGGTGAGACTGATGTGATTTTGCCTTTGGAGTCAAAACTGACAGACAAGACAGAAAAAGCTTTTGAAGTGATTTTTGTTTTACCTCAGCACCTATTTTATCTCTTTACCTGAGGTTGTACATATTCCTTGTTTCTGTAAAATAATAATAAATTAATATAATAATCATAATCATAATAATAATGTCATGAATGTCACTAGTTATTTATCATAATACAGTGGTATTACAAATTCATTTCAGCGAACAGAAACTCTGTATAATTTAAACCTCCAGAATCCCCCTCACTAAAAGTTTTGGTATACAGATTAGAATGAACTCATTCATGGCAGTAGCAAAAACTTTACTCTTACCACCCTTCAAGAACCATGGTTTGATACTTAGAGCTCCACTTCAGAGGAAGGGAGGGATGTCATGGCACAGATGGTAAATTATTGCAGTCCATACAGATAGACAGTGAAACACAGGGCCAGATTTGCTCCAGCCTAGCATGAAGTGCAGCAGATCTGAAGGCACTGGTAAGTGGTTGTAAATCAGGTAATATCTAGCCCCTGGAAGGTAGCTGTAAAATCAGATGCAGTTGATAAAATGGATGTCAAACAACATTATAAATTTAAAGCCAACCTATAAGAATTTTCCTTTAATCAGTGAGTGCCAGCTAAATGTATGCAGGTGAACAGTCATTCTAAGTCTGAGATTAGGCAGATTGATACTGGCTGTCTGACAAATCTCTAGCACTAGATAAGGCTGGAAGCAGAGGGGACAGAGTTATAAATTGGATGCACCCATTAATGCACTCATTTAAACATGCAATTTAAATGCTAATTGCTGTTAATTCAGTCCAGCACTAGTGCTGTTGTGGTCAACTGTTAGGCAAATACAGAAACCTGGCTGACAGAATAGAGGTAAGGGGCCTGGGAGGATAGTATAACTAAAGCCAGGGAGCAATTCAATGTATAAGACATGTTTGTTTTACTTCACATACTATTATACCTTCTGCGTAATTAGCCAATTAGTTGAATACAGGCAAGAAAATGAATTGTGACCATTCTGCCACTGCATGCTGACCACACATCTAATGAATGATATTTTTCTTTCATCTTTTACATTGCCTGAAATCATTCCATGTCTCAAAATATCTTATCATTCCTTATTAAAATGCTTACACTTAATGACAGAAACAGCTAAGAAGTCCCAAGCAAAATGAAATATTTTACTTTTAAATGAACAGAATGCTCTGGTTGACTTTTTTAAAATTTTACTTTATTTTATTTTAGTCTCTTAGGTGATAAAAAAAGATCAGTTCACAAAGATTTCTCTGCAAAAAATGTGGGTTAGTCACGACACTGAAAACCAGTTGTTTACTATGATGTCTGTACTTAAGTAAACCCCTTCTGTTAACTTAAATTGAAAATTTCACTCTGTGATTATATTTTTCAAATGCATCTGCAACCACATGGTAGATTTAATAAGTACTCTAAACGTGTAGTATGTTGCTGATCCACCTGCTACAGCTGAATTCCTGTTACTCAAAAAGTTATTAATAGTAAAAAAAAATAGTAAAAAAAACCCAAAAAACACAACAAAAAGAAAGAAAATTGTGGATGATAAACAGTAAATTTTGTAGGCTAACGTTCTTAGTGAACAGTTTGGCCTGCTTTATTGTTAATATAAGAGGTTAAATGTAATGATGGAGGTGGTAGCATTTTTATTAAGCAGCCAGAGTGCAGATTTGGCTCATGATGTGTGTTAATATCATCTCCCTATACCATAAATCTGCTGGGTCAAATTCTGGGCTTTCTGCCAGATGCTGTGCTCAGTTAGACTGCTGTGAACCTGTGGCAGGGATGTAGTTTCAGGGGTGAAACAAGGGGCAAAATGTTGTCCAGTTTGTTGAAGCCTTATAAAAGCTGGAAGTGATGGAAGGCCCAATTCTTACCTTTTTCCACCTAGGAGAAGTAAGTGTAAAATGCTAACAGATTGACTGTTATGGCTGGATCATTTGAAACAGTGATATAAAGCTGTTGTCGGGAGGATACAGGCACTGCAGTGTGTAACTTTCCATGAAGGGCTTGATTTGAGCCCGTCGTGTGAACAGACTCTTAACCGCTCCAGTGACTTTTGATAAGGACACAATTCATGTAAAGCTGAAGATTTAAAAAAAATGACAAAGTAGCCTCTTCTCTAGAACGTCATATGGGGACAATTCTGGGATTTAAGAAGTGCTATATATAGGTCCATTGCGGAGGAAACTGAAGAGGGGAACTGCGAGGCAGAAGGAACAGGCAGCCCTCCAGAATGGCATCACTGTGTATTTATGCAAAATCATATCTTTAATTCATCGTCTGCATTTGAAAGATCGTGGTCTCTGCAACTTGTTTTCTATGATACAGTGATGTTATAGATCAAATATCTCAGCCAACTGTTTTACTACTGAATGGCAGTATAATTTCAAATGATTTTTTAAGGCACATTGCTGAGTTCATTTTTTTTTTTCTCCAGGAAAGTTGAGAGGAATTGTAAGTTGGGGGGATTTGTTCGAAGGTGAAGGGGATATAAGATTTTAAATTGCTTGGCTTATTGGTAGTGGTTTATCTTCAATTGTGCTGCTGCACTGTATTTTTAAATTATGTCAAGGGCACCTAGACCATATGGAGTGAAAGGAAAATAATGATTTAAGAGTTTATCTATCTATTGCAAGAACATTCTCACGATGTGTCAGCAGAACCACACGGTCTACAGTATCCAAGAGAGATGATAGGTCTAAAATAACTGGTATGAAGAAGTGGTGGTTAAAGTTGTCACATGTGTCTACAGTTGGGCACCTAAATCCAGCTCCAAAAGCTTGTGAAAAGAACGTCTAGTTCTTGCTGATTTGTGACTACTCAGCACCTCTAATGTCATTCTGATATTGAAAAAGGGTCTCAGTGATAGTAAGGTTGTGTCAGGAAGTTAAACACTTGGCCTTGTTGTGCATTTAAAAATATATATGCTCCTGCTTGGAGTCACTGGCCGTTTTTTCATACTACTCTTGTAAATTTTTCTCATCAATGGGAGACTACAAAAGGTGATAACTGTTGAGATTACCTATATAAAAAGGGAGATTTTCAGAAATAATTTCATAACTGATTCTTTAGAACATGAATCTGGATTAGTTGCTAGAATAGGTGTCTTCATTTGTTTTAATTTATGCATAAGTCTTAGTAGTTCGGCAGTACTTACTGGCTCTCTTGGTAGTAGGCTAGTACATGAAATGGCTCCTGCTACTTTCCTTCCTTAAACCGGTATTTTTTTCAGATGCATTTTTTTATGCACGTTAGTAGAAAATGTTTTCTGAAATCTGTATAAAATTATGTGCCTTGCTTTATCTGAGCCTACTCTTTTCGTGATACATATACTCAAGGAACTCAACTAAATGTGTCTCACAGCAGTAGTGAAATGGCTCTCTGTGTCATAGCTCCCACAGAGAGGAGCTCCACAGTAGTCATTAGTAGTACAGGAAACATCAAAGGTAGCAACTGAGACCTGAGCCTTCCCTGTAAGAGGAAATCAAAGCCCAGTGGCTCTACCACTGCTGGCTATTTCAACAAAAAGCAGGCAGTTTTAAAAATGATCAGTAGGCATTGAAATGGCAGGATAAGTGGTAGTGAACCATCTACACAGAAGATGTCGTTTCTGACCCAGGAGCTGGTCAATGTGTTTGACCTGTATGGGAGTGGTTTTTTCCCAGTCTTCATTTTTCCTATGTTTTTCTTAGGGATCTCCAACTGTGGACAAATAGTGAGGATAATGCAAATAAAATCTAAAGTACAGGTGGGCTTGAACTTGGTCCATAGGTGCAGAGTGGTGAAATTAGCTGCTGTGAAACTGAAACACCAGCCTTCCTTGTAAACCCATTCATCAGTAATCTTCTTTCATTAATCCTGTCTGGAAGTCACACATGATCTGCTGCAGACCCTTCTTTCTAAGCAAGTTCTTAACGACCATCAATAGCTGTTAGACTCAGCGGGTGAAAGCTGACACACTCCATGGAAGTCGACACACCTACAGCTGTCTCATTCTCGCTGTAGCACTTTGCTAAAGCACTCTGGATTTCCGCAGGGAATCTGTGCACTATTTCTTATACTGAAATCTGCAGTGGAAAACCAGTGGCTAAGCAGAAGCTCAGAAGAAGCCAATAGAGACTGAAAAACACTCTTGGGCCTAATCTTGCATACAGTGTTCTCAATGAGGCCAGGCTCCTTAACAGGTCAGGGGAAGGAGGGGATTAAGTTGTTTTCCAGGAGAAGGGCTGAGATGTTAGATAGAGGCAAGTAGTTCTTTGTGACTCTTGACTGTCCTCACATGATGCATTTTGCAGTGCCACATATTGAATTGTTTTAATTTCCTAAAGACAATTTCAAGTTCTCTTGAGGAAGGAAATAATATTCAGTTCTTCCCTGAGGAAAATGATCTTAACCCTCCAAGCCTATCACTGATACAGAGCTTTACTTAGCTACGAAAGCTTTCAGTTAAGCAGAAAGTACTCTACAGTCAGTAAGTAGAAGGAAAAATAGAAAACTGAAATTTGAAAGCAGAAAGGAACAACAAGTGTCCTCACAAAAGAGGAGTGCAGTTGAGAGTCAATTGTCTAGAATAGCACTTTGGACATCCTCACCTCCAAGAACAATGGGGAGAAGCAAAAGGCTTTTAGTACTGTGGGGAGGGGTCACACCACAGTTTACCCAGTGCATTTATCATTATTTGTGTTATGATAGTATCTAGAGCAGGAACAGACGATCTCTGGTGTGTGGTGTCACAGGCTGGTGCATTTTGAATGGCGTGAGGCTGGGTTAGCCCAGGGCTGGGAGCTGGGGGACATAAGCTCTTGTAAAAGACCAGGGAGACAGAGGTTCCCTCCTCAAGGTCCAAGTTTGGCAGAAGTTAGGGGTGGCTGCTCAACAGAGGCTTGCCTCTTTAAGAGGCAGCATCTTCTTGCTCCCAATGAGCTCTTCCCAACAGGTTCACATTCTTATTTGAGAAAGAAAAAGACAGCCTTGCATGCCACCTGGAAATTGTAACAGTTTGCTGGTTGCCTTAAAATACAAGGCAAACTGCCACAGGGGAGATTAGGCTGGTTCCCTGACCCTGACCTATTCCACAGTGGGCAATGTTAGTCGCAGCATCAGTGGTCTCAGCACAATGATAAACTCACATTTCATTCAAAATGGACACTGGAAACTTAGGCAGAAAGACACAAAGGCCCAGAACTACTAAGTAAATAGGTGCCTAACTGCCAGGGATCTTGAAAGCTGTATAAGACTTGCCAAAGGTTTTACAAGTGTCCCACTCTAATGTCAAAAACAGAACCCAGCTTTCAAGCCCTAAATTAGAGTATTAACTCCAGCTCCACGTATTGCTAATGTCTCTGCTCCTTTGTGGAATATGCAGAGATTTCTTCTGAGCTGACCTTTTAAACAAATCTTTTGGAGTAGCTTTCCACAGGCTCCATACTTTTATGAAAATATTAACTAAAATAAAATAAATAGTCAACTTTCTCACTAACTGGTGTGTTTCAGAAATTATTAAAATAGGACAAGGAATGATTCCTAAAATGTATTTTTCTCCTACCTGAAAGCCAAAGCTAATAGCAGATAATAAAATAAGAATCCAATGTGTCTCATTGTTAGCTGTCTTAGTAAAAGCTGTTCCATTTGCCCTCCAATCATTTCTCTAATCACACTTTGGAGAAAATTGCACATAGCTGGGTTCATTGAAACATACTGTAATGTTTTGTTAATTATGTCACATATAACACAGCAGGCCAAATTTTTGAAAGGAATAACAGGTGAATAATCTTCCTGTCTGAATTTTGCTAAATAAATTCAATACCTAGTCTTAGTAGTGCTTGCACAGGGGTTTAGCCCCTTTTTGGACGACATTCTCATCTGTGCTCCTCACTAGCATAAATGAAACAGATATATCCTTCCTTTCTTACTATGCATTTTATTTTCAGGGAGACCAGTTTTCCCACCAGAACTGAATAGCATTTTATACAACAACAAACTTATTTTTCATCTTATGGATTCTTGAAAATGTCCATACCACAAGATCTAGAAATTAAGAAGTGCAAACCTGCAAATCAATGCCATGCTTGTTTTAGAACATGATTAAGGGATACCTGAGGTGATATTCCACCCATGGTAAAACCAAGTCTAGAAGGGCAGAAGATTGGGATGCTGGCCCTGAGCTGCCTGGCTTTTTGCCTTCTGTGCTGTGAGCACAGCTAGGGCACTGCAGAAGTAGGGCCATGCAGTATTGGACTTTCTAGCTAAGGTGTCACTGCCAGCAGGGATCAACTCTATGCAGTATGGACCTGCCTTTACTTGTCAATAAATACATGGCTTCCCTTAAGTAAGCTAGACAACCACCTTTCTGTTACTTTGATATTGACTTTGGTGGGTTTTTCCTTGATGCCCTTGTCCTCATAAAAGATAGTTCTACTCTTTTTACTTATCCTGCTCTGTTTTCTAGTTCCTTGCATTGTTAAGTTGCTGGGTGCATCTTGGCTGCAGAGAAAGGCAATGACTTCCCACATCATGTGCTGGCCAAAACCTGCATGAGCAGCTCTTGCTGACACCAGTGTTACAATCGCACATCTGGTGGCTCACATTGCTCTGCTACCCAGCTGAGCGGACACTCTTTGGGAAATAAACAGACTGTGAAGTGCTATCAAGTTTGCATTTCTGTCTCTCCTCAGCTGTTCCCCTCCCATCCCTCCCTGTCTTCTATCCCCTTCCCATCTTGCTCCTGGCTCTATCCACAAGCCTAAATCCAAGAAGGATCAGAGTGATACTAAAGTTTCTTAGTTTCACTTAAAATTTCATTATCAGTCTGCTGAAGGGGATGTGGTAAAACAGCAAGGGACTGAAGAATATGCGGTGGTGAGTGCAAGCAGGGGATCAAAGGATTAGCAGGGAATAGGAACAAAGGAGTTTGAAAAGGAGTAAAATCCTGGGAATGAGCTTCAGGGAAAAAAAATCAGCCAGAGGAGTACTGCGTTGTGAGGGAAGGTGCCATTAGCCAGAAGAGACAAGCTCAGGAAAAAGATGTATAAAAAGAAAGATCAAAGGAATTTGATAGGAAAGAGAAATATGGTAAAAGGAGACCTATAGTAATAGTAGTGATAATGATATGAATAGTTCAAATATGCAGAATAAAAAAAAGACACAGAAGTGAAAAAGATTACACAGTAATAAATATTTAGGATGGCTATACTGGGAGACAGATAGTTTATATGTGGGCACAACTCAGGGAATATAAGGGAAAAAGAATGGAGTTATAAAACAGGAAGGAAAAAAGGAACAGATAAAGAATTTATATTTACAGATGGCACCCTGCAAGACTTGATTTTGCACACTCCATTATGTATTTAAATAGCCTTTGACACTGGAAGAAAAAGACAACAGTAATTTGTAGGTCTTACAAATCAAATTCAACATACAGTAAGTGCTGAAATACTACAGTGAAGATCAGTGTTAGAAAACAGGGTTCAAATGTAAGGAGGAAATGCTGAGCAGGACTTTCATTCCTCAGTCAGCCCCTGCACAAGGTATTTAGAAAGAAGCATAGATGGCTTTAAAATTATTTTTTATGTCTATTTTGACATTTAATTGAAGCAATTTCTTATGTAAAAGTTTGATTTCTCTATCATACAACACTTATCAAAGTTTAAGCAGAGCAATTTGAAATGTCAGGATAATAAACCATGAAAAATAGGAATAAATATGCAGCATCTCAGGTTTTATTACAGACTTACCTGACTACGCATTAGAAAAAGTAGTATGAATAGCTGTTGAGAGAAGAATGTGGAGGCTGGTAATCAGATCTTGAACAGCCTGCTGATTTGGACGTGAGATAAATGTCTAAGCACTACTATATAGCACTAACCAAAAACTTACTGAGTTCTGAACATTGCATTTATGAGTTTAAGCAGGTCTTATGTGAACAGAGATGCTCCTGCTGGCTGGACAGCATTTCACAGAGCAGGAGGGAGTAGAAGAGTACACGGACTATGGAGAGTACAACTCCTCAAGGAGGAAGGTGATGTTGGTTGGTTGCAATCAGCTAGCAACTAACACTAAGTTTTTGGTCTTTAAATTCAGTAAAGAAGCAAACAAAATAAATGTCTATTCTTAATGTTATTTAACTAAAACTTCTGTAAACTTAACCATGCCCTTGAAGTCATGTGAGAAATTAAAAGTGCTATTTCTTTTCTATGGTTTTACCTTGAATGTAAGGTCAGATGATGGTGGTTAATTTTGACTTAAAATTACTACTGAAAATGGATTAGAAAAAAGGTTGAAAAAACGTTATCTTTGAAATGACATACCCAAATTCATACGATGCTGATACCCTTCTCACCCCACCTCTTGTTATTGAATCCCTTTCCACCCCCACCCTGTGTTTCCCAGATGTTTTCCTCCTACCTGTCAAACTTCTGCTCTGCTTTCCATGTGGCTCCAGACATGATTTAAACCTATTTGGTTACAGAATCCCTTGATATTCTCCCCTTCTGTATATAACTATGCCCTGCCAGCTCTTCAGAAATTGGGAGCTGCAGAGGAAAAGATATAGATGGCATCTTGGGCTGGAGGTAATGTATTATAGAAAGAGTGAAGCTTCCTACCTTGCTTTTTTCCCTTAGGATGCTTGTTTGTATCACTGTGGCCTTTCTAAGCTATTCAAATGGTGAAAGTACCCTCTCTTGAAAAGGCAGTGTAATTAAGCTTATAATCAGAAAACTGATCTGCAATTAGTAAAATTCAGTGTAGATATGCGATTAAGAAAATAGGACTAAGCTTAGAAAATTTCTCACCTGCTTGACTTTTGATAGCACATACAGGCTGGTCCAAATCACACAGAGTCACATTGAATTAGAAATATTAGAAGAAGCTTTAAGCTTAAGATTAGGCATCTGGCTGTAAGCTTGTATATGGAGATCAAGCCATAGAGCTTAGAAAGCAATTAGCTTGTCCTAAAATATATGCTTTTATCTGCGTACTGAATAACTCTCTGGACTCTGTTTGTACTGACTAGGACCTTGGAGCTGCCTGGTGCCGTGTGAGATGCCCTCATGTATTTCATCAGATGTCACACTGCAGAAATCTGCAATGGTACCTCCCATCCCCATCTCCCTAGGGCATCTCAGACGCCACAAAACATCTATGTCTAGTCAGCAAACGAATCAAGGAATAGAGACACTGCACAGTAAAATCTGTGTCTTAATTGCAACCTGAGTCTGCACTTTTAGTCAGTAATGGGACCCATCACTGTTTATCAGTGCATCACCGCTGCAGAAGCATCTGTCCAGTACATTCAAGGATTTACAGATGTATTTTGTGCTCACAGAAATGAGCTCATTGTATTTATCAGGGACAGTCTTCTCCTTGATCAGAAGGCATTAATTTAGAAAAAAAAAACAAATTAATAGAACAAAAAGCAAAAACATTCAGAATTCTTCCCGGAGGAGATGTGAGGATTCAAAGTAACAGAGAGCGTAGCAGAAGAACAAATGGGTGTTAATTGGCCGGTTTTAATATTAGCCTGAAAATGAGATGCTTTGTTATTGCCAAGTAATTGGAAAAGCCTAATTGAAATGCTGGGAACATAAGTAAGATTTAAGGTGAGACTTGATATATTTAGGGAAGACATTCTCTGAGCTCAGTAATCCTATATCCAAAGAGTCTACACCACCCCCTTAAAAGCTTTGCTTGCAGGCATTTCCTTCCAGGTATATCAGCAACAGGCCCAGGAGCTTACTGTCAGATACAAAGACATTAAAAAATAAACCAAAGAACAAACCATACAGGCAATTCCCATTGTCCCCAAACAATTGTGACTTATCCCAGCTGATTCCAATGCTATGGTGAAGTGGGTGAGCACTTGTGATAGATCAGAAAGCTGGCAAGCTGGTTAAAAAGAACACATGTTAAAGGATGAGTTGTGAAAGCTACTCCAAACAGCAAAAGAAAATGGGCTTTTTTGCAGGTAACGTTTAATGTATATGACAGGTTTGGTAGTGTGTTACAAAATAACGGTATTATTATCACTCTACATTTTATTTACCTAGTAAACAAATTAGTCTACTATGACCCAAATGGATAAAAACTATGTAGCTATAATAAAAACTGATTCATATTTTCAGTGCAAAGTAGAACAAAACTGATCCTTGTTGAATTTTAAATGAAATTTTTATTGGTAAAATCAGCTGTGCCACAGGCCCAAATCTATATCAATGTGAACTCATGCAGCAGCTGCCCATGTCTCAAAGAACTGTGTGAAACGGTGTAGGTCGATATGACAACTATCACATTCAAACTAAATAAGTCACATGGAATAGGATATGTGAAAAGAAATAAAACAGTGCAATAACATCTCCCTCTTCCATCCAGAGGGAAAAAAAAACCACAAGGGGCTTGATTGTTCTAAATCTCAATTTCAGCTCCTCACGTGCTAACTTTTAAATGGCTCCCTCGCCACAGTACAAGCTGCCCATAGTCATTTACAGTACTTAAACTCCTCCCATATTTCATTCTTTTTTATACAGCCACTCAAATATGTGGTCTGGTTACCTAATAAAGGTGACCTGTAAGCATATTGGAAATATTTTTTCTATTTCCCTGCCAGTCTCTTTTCTTTATACCCACTATTTAATTTGGGGATTTGTTTATGAGTTTGTAAAGGTATTAGAAAATATCTTTTTCCTTCCATAAATAAGTAAAGGAGGGACAAGAAACAAGAAATCCACTGATTAAAATTTAAAAAAAAAATATTATTTTGTATTTAAGGATGAACTTCTAGAAGCAGCCTTTCTGCTTAGGTGGGAATGGATAAAAAAAAATGGTTGTATGATAATAATTAGTAATGTATAGAATAAAATTAGCATTGATAATAAGCATTCAATTAGCATTTATCTTTCAGTTTCATCTCTCCTATGGCTCTTCAGTTTATATGTCACTGTCTTGTTCCAAGAATCTTCAAACTTTTTTCCTAGGATGACTACAACCCTTGATGAGCTGATTATTGGTATGCTGAAATCATTATCATTTAATATTATCTCATTTTCTTCCTGTGCTCCTCTACCTGAGGCAAACTGATAAACAAGTAAAAGAAAGTCACTTATTACACAGTCTTTTATTAAACTGTGAAATTCTTTGCTATGGAAATTGTGGAAACTATAGTTTTGCCTGTATTGAGAAAGACATAATCTTATACCTGTAGCATTATTAAGCACAATGGACTCTGGCATCTTAACAAATGACATCTGAGCCAGTCATCTGAATACCCTTCAAAACTGATGGAGAGAAATAGGCCAGTTAGGGGTCAATTAATCTCATCCTAAAATAAATGTCTGAAATAGGTCAGGAGAACTGCAGAGTGCAAAGACAACCTAGGGTGGATACCTCAGGTACAGACCTCTGCAGAGCGATGAGGTTAATCTTACCATACAGAGTACTCACTCAGGAAATCCCTGAAACACAGGTCAATGGAAAACAGATGAACATACTGGTGAAATATCACCATCTGCCTGTCTCAATTTTATGTCCCTCTCTCAGCACTCTTTTTTGAACACTGTTGGAAGCAGGGTATTGGGGCACATGGACCTCTCTCTGCACAGAAATAGCAACTGTACTGTCCCTTACATTCTGCATTGCAAGGAGTGCAAACTTCAAGCATGTACTTATTTAAGTCAAATAGAATTGAAGTATACAAACAAACATGAGTGCATGTCCCATGGGCTTTGATAGGACTTACAGCCAAATTTAAAGCTAAGTACATATGTAGGGTTTTGTTCAGCTGACACCTTAACTGCATAAGATATTCCTTAATTTATTTTTTAACTAAGTACCACTGACAATCTTTCAAATTTTTTTTAAGATACTGACTTTTGAACATCCATATATGCTGGATGTTTTTTACCTGATTCAGTGAAAATACAAGGTGGACTCAGAAATAAATGCAAAGTTGCAGAATCCATGGAAACTCTTTTATGTGAGCATGAAAGACAGGCTTTGATAGTGGGAAAATATTTTAAGTTAGATAGTGGGAAAGGATGCATGTGTTTATGTATGAGGGTGTGAGAACTGTGAGGACAGATGCAGGGGACTTGGAACTGTGTTCATGTTGGAAAAATATTTCAGAAAATAAATTAGCTTATAAAGATTAACTCTGAGACAAACACAAAAAAAGGCCGGTACTTAAAGCAGTGACTGTAACAGAAACCTAGATGAAAAAGACAAGCAAGAAAATGGAGAGCAGAAAAAATAAGGAAGCTTGAATTTCTGGGGCGCTTGCACATGTGGATTCTCCAGTAGCTAGTTCTGAGTTTGGCCTTTTTGGTTTTTTTTGCTGAAGACCTTCTGTAGTAGAAACACTATTCCAGTTTTGTTTTGTGCAAGAGACTAGCTATATTCATAAAGCTCAAAATAATTTATTATGATTGAGAGCTCTGCTTTCATGAAATTTGGATAAAATTAGCTAATACTTTCAAAGTTTTTGAGGGTAGGTGGATAGACAGATGTATAAACAACATAAGCCTAGTTTCCTCAAGAATTCAGACTATTAAAAGAGCTAAGAAGTTGATGTACTCTTTGGCCCTAAGAAGTCATTCTGCATTGCATGTCTTGTGCCTCCTGCCAATTCACGTAGGAGGCAGCTTCGTTGTGAAAGCTGTGAATTGATCTCAACACTTCTTTCATGAGAAATCATATTTTCTTTCCCCAGAATGACTGCCCATTCACTGTGCTGTGCTTGCACAGAGAAGTTGTGAATTTCCAGCTCAGTTACTTTTAACAGCTCCACACTAGCAGGATCTGGGCTGATAAAGTGAAAATAAATTGCACCAAGTATTTGGCCCACTTGTGTTTTATTCTCAGTGCATGACATTAAAATGAAGTGGATTTATTCTAAATAGAGTATTATTGCTCTTTTTATTTCTTAAAACACTAGAACTCTGCCCTTATAATCAGATAACATTTTGGTTCTGAGATGTCTCCTCTTCTCTTCCACAGCTTGTTTGGGGGCTGCTTCTTGTGACTGAAAAAAAAAAAAAAAAAAGAAAAGGAGTGGGCACACTTCCTCTGACGCTGCAGGGGAGTGGGACATGAATCATCTCTGGAGAGTTTTTCAAGTTGTTAGTGATACATCATGCTTTCATCACATTAACTTGGAAAAAGGAGCAAATGCTCTCACTGATAGCAGGGTGAGGAACAAATAAAAGGATAGTCTAAGTATATAGTTTATTACCTAATTTTTAATAGTTACCTGTGGCAACATAATGCCAGCCAAGCCCACTCCAGTGTAAGGTCCAATGCTTTGCTCACTGACTCCTCACTTTCCTTCAGACCTCAGGTCACAGAGGACCTCTTTTGCCAGGATACCATTAGCTTCATCCTTCCTGGTGGGTGTTTTCCAGGGCAATTCCCTCTCAAGCTCTGCAAGATTATTGCCCTGTGCTTATTGCCCCAGCATACTGTGTAAGAGTCGGCCAGTGCAGCTGGACAGGCTGCTTTTGTAGCCCTGAGTCCATGGCAAATCTCTCCTTGCTGAAATATAACTGCAGACAGTCCAGCAACATCTTTCTCCGTAAAGCAAAGTGTCCTTCTTCCTAGCGCTGCTGGATCTCTTCTGAGTGTGGTCATGTCTGGGTACCTTAACACTACTGCTTTACACCAGGCTCCAGGAGTTGTTCCGATTCACAGATCCCAGAATAGTCCTGGCTGCGGTGGCAAACAGGTCCCCCCTTGTCTGAATCCCTCCTCTCCCATCCATTGCTGCCAGCAGGAGCAGGATGGGGCCCAGGGGTCACTGAAATCCCAGTTGTACTGGAACGTTCCTCATGGAGTAGGTGTTACTCTCACCACATGTGGAATTCAAACTGCTGTAAATATATTCCAGTTGCTTCCTCGATGGTTACACATGCCTCTGCGCCTTAGATTATTTTTTCCTTAAGTCATGTTCTGTGCATTTCCAGATGTCTTTTGCTTGCTATTTTCCAGGTAAAAGAAGAATCCTTAAATATACTCAGCCATTATTTGAGAAAGTCTAATTTATAAAACACATTTTTTTGCATAAAGATTTCTCTAGAAATCTTTGGAACCTGTTGTACCCTCCTCCTTTTGTTGCTGGAGGATTACTTTGAAAAATAACTAGTTTTCATCTTCTTTTTCCTTGTAACAGTAATTCTAATTACTGTAAACTACTCAGAAGTTATCTTACTGATGATTAAAATCATGCAACCCTCTGAAGTTTAAAATATCAAGTCTACGTATGCCATTTATTATAGTAGATTTTATTGTCATTTTTAGAGATAAACAAAAATCAATTTGTATTATCTGTTATTCAGATCTTCACTTATTGTTCTTAAATGAGGATGCCCTTTAACTTGGCAAACTTTTTGAAGATGAACACAACTAAGGTATGAATAATAGTAATAAATAACAGTGAGCAAGTTTAGGTTTAGTCTCAAAGTTATATCAAATCTCTAGTTAATTATATGGAGAAGATGCAATCATGGCTGTGGGCAAAACTTACTATTAACAATACTTGCACAAATAGCAGATAGATAGACAGATATATGGATAGATAACATAAAAACATTTAAAAAAATGCCTCTTGTTCCAGTATGTGTTTCTGCTTGTCCAGGAAATGAAAATGAAGGATATGAATTACTTGGTGCTGTATGACAGTTCTATAAGATTAAACATCTAACATGATAGGTAAGAAAGAGAAATGGATAGATAGGTATGTATACTATATATAGAGAAGATATTGTTGTGTAAGAATAGAATAATAGATTCTGTACATAAATCTTTAGGTTCAATAAATGTGTTGTTATGCATCCCAATTACATTTTTTGAGCTCTTTCAAAAGCTAGAATATCTCCCACCCCTTTCTGCATAAGGTTGACAATACCCAAAATCTAGCTTCACTTGGTAATGTTAAATCAAGCTTTTCAAAATGCATGTTATGTAGAAAAATTCTCAAAATTCTCTGATTTCCCTCCTTACCAAGGACACATTATGCACTTTGCCCTTCTTTGTCTGAGAAAACCTGCAGAGGAAATTTTCATAGCTAGAGATAATATTTTCTCTATCTCTTTTTTTTATTTTTTGAGGAAGTCCCTCATCACTCAGATTCTTATCCCTTGCAGTTAAGTGTACTTACCTCTAAAGTGGATAATATCAGTTTTATAGACTTTTTGTTGCTTTTTGAAGCATTTGTTGGCTGCCTTTATCATTTTGTGTATCTATATCTGTATCAGTATTTGTAGCAATACTTACACACCCATGTATATGTGTAGGTGATGTGTATGTGAATGTGTAAGTGTATGTACACATACATAACTTAATATTATTATAGTAAAGCCCAGTAACCTACTGTTTCAATAGTTAATGACTTTGTTAGTCTTTAAACATTAGTGTTGAAAACATCCCATGGTGGCTTGGTCTTGGAACAATTACTGTGCTTGTTTATTTGTGATCTCTACCTAAAGCAGTTCAGCAGAATGAGTTATTTTGCTTGACCTAGGCAGGAAAAAAAATGAGCAGCAATTATTTCCTTTGGACAGTTTAGCAATATTCTGAAACAATGGGGTTTGTGTTTTTCTTATCTCAGGTATTTAAAAGGCATAAGTCTGAATCACAAAAATCATTGGCTGCTCTCAGAATGATGAGATTTTAAAACATACAGCACATGTGGCTTTGATCCCTTCTCTACCCTCAGACAGGAGGTAAGACGTGTGCACATGGTGCAAGACAAGGATTCTGCTGCAGAAACTCATTTTAACTCTGGAGTGGGAGGGAAACTCCAGCTCCTTGCCAGTCAAGCGAGATCTATTTAATGCATCCACTCCTTCCCCTTCTACATTTCCTACAACACTGCTAATATCCTGGGCCCAAACCACCCTCCCAGAAACTAATTTTGTCTTCAAGTCCTAACATTGATTCTGCTTCTTCATGTTTGCAGGTCTTCCTATCTGAGGAAAAATGCAAGATTAAAAAGAACACAAGCTTTAACACAAACTGTTTTGAGGAACAGTTGAAAGTCATATATGAATGCATACATACAGTGGTTTTGCTGTAAGCTAGAATATTATGTAATTAAGATACTGCTATATATTGTATTCCTGCCATCCCCACTAATTTGAGGAGGAAGGTCACAGTGCCTGAGCCTCTGGACTTGGTCTCACTTGGACCAGCCTGAGAGCTGCTTTCCTTATGCAGAGGGCTAAATCAGCACTTCTCCTCCTTTGGCACAGCCAGAAGTGTACAAATGTACAGCCTAAACTCTTATCTTTGTGCAGGATAACAGTCCTGAAAATAAACTCAAAGTCAGCACGTTCCAAATCCTCTTTCTGTATTTACCGAATAGCTGCAGTCATGCTACTTCTGTTTGACTTCAGCCTCCAGGTAAAGATCTCACCTTCACCTGGCATCTGCAGGAGCTGTCCTCTATGATGGGGTCTTGTGATGTCCCTTGCTGGAAAAGTAAGCAGTGACCTCGGACTCAGAGGCTAAATTTGACATGGTTGATTAAGCAGGGATCATGATATTTTCTAGAGTTCTGGTTGGGGTGCTGATGTTTGGCTGTTACAAACTTTCTATATGCTCGTTGAAGATATTTTTTATTCTGGCTAACAAGTTGCCCAGCTGCACCAAACACCTTTAAGGTAAAGGCTGCAGAGTGGAAAGGGGCTTTCCTTGCAATTGTGCCTTTCCCCAGGTAGACAGTGGCAAGTACAAAAAACAGGAAAATTATCTTGCTCCTACTCTTGATGCTGTCCTGGCTCCTGCCAAGAAGGAAAAGAAAACCTTCCAACAGGTACAAATCATTCTATGGTCTATCTTCTGCACTGCTAGAAGCAGAGTAATATGAAACCCAGGGGTATTCACAGCAGTAAAGAAAGAGGGAGTAGAAGTCTGAATCTACTTCTCTCTGGTTTCTCAGTGAAGTTCTTGGTGAACCTGCGTTAGCTTTCTTCTGGGTTCCAGCTGTTCCTCTGAGCCTTATGAGATATGACAACACCACTTGGTGATTTGATATTTGATTTTCCTGCAACCATTAGATGGCTTTTCTTTCCCCTCAGACTGAGAAATCCACTTCTTCTGTTCAAAATATGGAACATCTGTCAGAAAAGAAGTATCATACTTGCCTTCACAAAAGGTGCCTCAGATTTGATTGCAAGGGCACTTGTGTATGAATAAAATCACTCAAGTACAAAAGTATTAACCAAAGTCTTGTATACCATTTAAATGATTGATTGATGGTGATAACTGATGACTGTTGTACATTAATGCCTGAAGCTCTATCAGGCATAAAAGCAGTATTCTGTCTGGTAGACAAGAAAAAGTTTTTGCAATCTATAAGCCAGATCCAGTGAGAGCACGAGGTCTTTTCACTGTCTTTAGTTTTTATTTTGTCCTGGGACCAAAACAGAGTCGGCTTTACACTATCCCCCACCTCGCGTTGGGTGTGATTTCTAGCAGGCAGAACAATGTGCCCCATAGCCATTTCCCCACTTATTGAACTCCCTTCTCTGTCTTGTACATGTTGTCCTAAGGGTCATTTGGAGGAGGCAATATCTACGTGGCTGTAGTAACATGTTGTGAAACCAGTTAAGGAGTAACAGCCTCAGGAAACAGCTGCTCTGAGACAACCAGTCACGCCAACTTCACCTTCTCAGACATTAAAAATATCATTGGCGTTGGTAAACTAATTCAACTGTATTTCTTAAACTTGCCTATGCTGTTAATCTGAAAACTGGAAAGAGGCTTGGGTGATTTCCACCTTCTAAAGTTAATATGGTATATGTTACAGCAATGTAGATCTAACCCTTTTTATTTATTCTTGGTGCACTCTTTGCACTAAGAGGAAATCCTGGAAGGGCTGAAATACATATCTGTTATTTATTGTATGTCTGCTGATTCTAAGCTAGAATCTTAGATCTTTTTTTGAAAGTGTTCTGCACAGGTTTGTGGCTAAAACTGTGATCCAAAGGAACTATCAGGGTTTTTTTGTCTTCAGGGATGCAAATAGTTAAATGGTAGTCTTTAGTCTATATGCAAAACTTATTTGGGACATTAATCTGTATGATATTTTGCATAGAAATTCTATTTTCTCAAGTGCAGTAGGACTGCATTTAGTACAATATAAAACATGAAGAGTCTTCTTCCTTAAAATTAATCTGTAGGCCAGAGAGCTGTTTTCCTCATGTATTTGAATTTAAGTTGTCCCTCTAATCACTCTAAATCTCTGTAAAGTCCCTTGGCTGGATCTTTTATTTCCCTTATACTGGCTAAAAAAACGTGTTCTCTAATTCAGTGGGTTCTCAGATAAAATGTGGTTTGAATTGATGAGATGTTGCAAAGCTGCTTAGTTCAAAATACAGACTAGACAGAAACCTCTTATGGTAAATGTAGTAACAAATGCTTTGAGTGAAATAGATGTTTCCCTTTGGAAAACTCAGTTAAGATCTAATGACTCCTGCCTACTGCTTTGCCAGTATGGTAGTATATTCAAATGGAAAGGGACAGTCTAGATATTTGATGATAAACTACTGAATTAATCCTTTATAAATGCATTATTTCATTCTCTTTGTCAATGAATAAGTGTTTGAGCTGTATTTTATTTATATTTTTATAATGTTAGTGAAGCATTACCTCATTAAACTGTGGGTTCTATTAAGAGATCATTCACCTGACCCAGGAAAGGTTCAGAAAAAGATTTAAAAAATTGCGATACGCACTTGTCTTTGCTGAATGTTCACCGCCTGTTTCAGGTTTCTGTCAGTATTGCTTACTATGGTCGGCTGAACAAAAGCATTCCTGTAGAAGAAAAACAGAGGTGAGGTTTGACTCTCCCCCCTCCCCGCCCCCCTCCCCCCCCCCCCGCCCAAATCCGTGGAAGAATGAATGAAAGGACCAATCCCACAAGCTACAAGTGGCTACTCGCTCTGTTGGGATGTGAAAACAGGATCAGGGACATGCCCTCTCTCATTCAGCCTCCCCTGTTGCAACTGTTCCATTTCCACTGTGCTTGCTGAGTGCTGCAGTCATACAGATTGGGTATAGAGTATGGGATTTGGTCTGACCTGGACACAGGTGACTCAGACTCAAGCCCACTGTCTGTAGAGTGCCCCGATCCAGTGAACATTGCCCACCAACCTGCTTCAGGCTATGTCTCATTTTCTCTCTTGAAACCCCACTCTGGACATGCAAACACTTTAATATGTCACTTACTCCAATAGAAATGACAAATGATGATCACCTTTTGCTCTGCTTTATCATTTGGTTATTACCTGTGTTCCCAACATTTTCTTGTACTTGGCTCCTCATTTTTTGCAAGTCTGGTTGTTCCCAAGCTGGTGTTTAGCATAATTCTGCTCTGATCTTCTCTAGCTGTTTCTGGGGAAGGTCTTCATCTGGTGTTCATTGATGTTATGACGGTCTAAATAAGGCGGTTAAGTATTATCCAATGTGATGAGAGCAAACTAAGTAAATTTCCTGAGATACTTTTGATGTCTAGAAGCTTTCTGTCAGAATGAAAACTAGGTAATCAGGTGTCATTTATCATGTTTGAAATTCTTGAAGTTGTGTCACAAAATTAAGCTCTCAAATCTCATGTACATTTGATGTGAACTGCTCATCATCTTGTAAATCACTGGAAATGTATCAAACACAGGACTTGGCACACTAGTCTGTCTAAATCCTGTGTGTAAACTTGTTCTGCAAAAATTGTAACAAAATAAACGTTTGGTGTGTTAATGGGCAAAGAAGGATAGGAAATTTAAAAGTGGGTGAAGGCTGTAAAAGGAATGGAGTGATCTGAAATTTATTTGGATTCAGCGTTTTGATGTAGGCCTGTATAATAATAATAACAAAATAATAATAATTGCACTGTAACGTCATTAAAATGGATCATTTTAATGATGCATTGAGTTGTAGTAAGTAATTAATGGCTTGCTAGTACTTGTTATCTAGAAGATAATAATGTTATAATTCACACTTTAAAATAATTTGAAGATGAAATCAATAAAAAGCAAGTATGCATTTTTATCCCTTCGGATTATCACATAATTTAGAAGAAAGTGGCACATGAAGAGAATAATCAGCAGATCCAACATATTGTTTTAAAAGCAGTCAGGCTCTTATAAATAAATAGAGAAGTTCAGTCTGGAGGCCCTTCTGATGAAATAAACCCAGATGTTTGAGGCTTCTTTAATGGGAGATAGATGTTTATATTCTGTGGGCATTGGCACTGTTAACTTCAGTAGTGGGCAATCTCTTGAAAGACAAGTGGCAGTCAAACCCTGCTGTGAATCCCGCAGTGACTTTTCTCAGAAAATTGTTTACTGTTAGTGGGATCCAAAACACAGAGATTTTCATGAAGACTGACAGATGCTATCACTTTTGGTCATTGTTAAAATGGCAATACCAATTCATTTTAGTAAAGAGAGTCAGGGGAGTTGTTTCCTTAGAAAATGAGGTTAATATTCTCCCCATAGAGGAGCAAATTCACATACAGAGATGTGGCTGGAGGCTGCTGTACAACCCATGACTGTTGTGTTGGTATCTAAATTATTTATGGGAATGGAAATGTTAACTTTTTATGTAAATAAAAAGGATAAGAAGTTCTTACAAAGCAAATTATGTTAAAACTCCTGTTCTTCACCCATTACTTTTTCTCTCAGAATGACTTTGTCAGAGTCTTTTGAATCAATGGGAATTTTGCCAATGACATTAGCACAGTTTGGATCAGATCTATAGAGTTTTATAGTACAGAATTACACAGAATATGAATTACTAAAAACCTATTGAAACAGTTTTACCCAGCTTTCTTTAGGAACAGATGAAACTAACTCATAGCTTTTGAAATTGCACACATCTCTCTCTGTCTGAGGTTCACTGGTAGGTAGAGACCCTAAAATATGTGATTTATGTTCACAGTTAGATACTTAGTCATTTAAATAATTGGATCTGTGCATACAATTTACCACAACTGTAAAATATGCATAGATGGTTTTGGCAGCTCTAAAATGAACTGGCAAAACAGGATGTTATCCTTCCATATTATGGCTTTTGCAGCATGTGATTTACTCATTTACAAAAGAGTTGTAGTAGGCAATTAATATTGTTGTGCTGGGAGCTGCAACAAAGCTCCTTAAAAGTGGTGGGCATAACATTTTTGTCCGTTCAGGCTAAATGAAAGAGCAATTAACTGAGCCTCTCTTTTGAAGTAGCTGAAACAATACAACACAGTGTCTTAAACCAGGAGCCTGCTCAGGAGCCCTGAGTACTCTGTCAGCTTTGCTGTGGTCTGACTGCAAATAGAGTGGCAAGGTACTGGCTTTTGATTGCAGCTGTGTGTGAGCATGGTGTAAGGGAAGAAATATGCATGAAAGAGACTCCAACCACATCAGAGAATGATTTTTGGTATGAACCTGAGAAGAAAAGGCAATTGAGAGAAAGAGATATTTTGGGTTGGATGCTGATGGAAGTTTGGTTTACAGTCATGAGTAAAGAAATGTTTCTCTATTGCTATTTTTTTTCATAAGAAAAGCCTGAGGTCAAGAAAATTCTGACCTTAACAGCAGTACTTCCTCTTTACAGACACATTCCATAGAACTTACATTTCAACTTTTTGCTTCTCAAATAGGAAAAACATGTTATTAATTGTGTCCTTAGAATGTGTCTGCCACATCACCACAAAAATGAGAAGGGTCTGATTCTGCTCTTAAGATGTCTGTTGTGCATTAACCCTAATAGTGTAAATACTCAATTTACCTTTCTACTAATAGAGGGGAATCTTTGAGTGCTATCAGGGTTTAGTTGCCAGGAAAAGATCAGTTCACTCACAGATCGAATGGAGACTGGTTATTTGGTAAAGAACAATCCCCTCCAAGGCTATGGCTGTGTAACCTTTTTCTGTGTCAGTGCCAGCTTGAGAAAGCCCAGTCTTTTCCCCTGGTTATATCAGACAGTTGTTAAGACTCTAAACTGCATCATCCATTGGGGTGGCACAAGTGCTTGTGTGGCCACATGGCTAGAGTTATCATAGGAATCTGACAGATGAAAATTCCCCCTCTTTTGTTTGCTTAGCAATTTTATTGTTAATTCAGTTTTGCTAACACAGGGCAGAGATTGTGGGGAGGGGGAAGAAATAAGCAGCTTGGAAGGAGATGACTTTTAGTCTGACTCAAGCAGACCTTCTGCATCAAGTGTGCAATCATAGCCTGCTGTGAAACAGTGGAACCACTGGCACACCTCTGGGGCTGTGCAAGAGTTGCACCAGGAGTAGGAGGGACCCACTAAACAAATTTCTCTGCACTGAGCACTGTGTTTTGGAGTGTAGGTAACTTCAGAAGAGTAACTGTTTCCAAAATCACTTTGACAAGAATCCCATTTTTTTCAGACTAAGTATTGTCTGTTTTGCAAAGATACAACACTGCAGTGCAGTTCATCATAGTTCACTGTTTGCAAGGCCCCTCTGTCTGTTTTGAAAAGTGAAGGCAGGTAATTTTGCTGTGTGCTTGTCCATTAACATACACAGCTACCAGAACACAGAGAGCTTGTATAGTAGGCTGTGTAAAATTTAGTGTTTGATTTGTGTCTTTGAACATGAAACATGTTACTGTTTCATATTGCAACCTCAAATTCAGATAGAGTTGATCGTCAATTATTGATGGAAAGGTTACCTCAGTTGCAGATGAATTTGGACTGTTGATGCAGATGTTGACTCCATCTGCCCTCCTGTATAGCATTTCCGAATCCAAAGTGTCACCAAACCTGATTCAGAGACGTACTAGCTGCTTTTATGTGATGCTGCACTTCAGTTAAGAAGCTGAGGTACAGAGTTTATAAATCCTGGTATAATTTTTCTTGGATGCAGGTGTTTTATTTCTGTACCTGAGTAGATACAACCACACTGTTTTGTTCTGCATCAAGCAGACACAGTGACCTGGGTTAGTATCATGTCTGCTGTACGGGCAACAGTTCCCCCGAACTCTCTTACCTTTCTTTTCTTCAATACAATAATATTTTATAACTGAAATTTCATTTTCTCAGTGGTTTTGCATTTGCCACACTTTTGCACATCCTTGCACCCTAAATCCCTGAGCGTGAGCTGTGTGAATTCTAAGAAAATTGCTTTCTTGTATAGAAAATACTGGAAAACAAGAATGTTTCTGATGGCTTCACTTTCATTTACACAGTCGGCAATAAAACACAATATATTAAGACTAGAGTATTTTGGGAGCAGAAGATTAGGTAGATCTATTCATATCACTAATAGTGCCTTCATATTTATTCAGTTCCTGAATATTGTATTTTAAAAAGAGAAAGAGGGAAAAAAAGCAAAAAAAAAACCCTGTTTTATTATGCATTTCATACCCATCATTATGTAAAGAAATAATATTTCTATCTGGGATACTAAAAGAAAAAGGAAAAATGGCATTTATAATTATATGGAAACACTTGATAGGATAAGGTTGCTTGGCAGTTAAATCTCAAATGTGTCCTTGCAAAGTATTTGATCTTTTTAGTTGTATGGAAAGAAGAACCAGAATCCAAATACAATTTGAACAGCTAAACCAAGGAAGTGGGCAACTTGCTGCTGAATTTCAGTTAATGGTGAGAAAATAATCAATGAAAATAAGGTGCTGTCACTTCAGACTTAACCATTTTAAGCCCCCTGGGTAAATAATGCTGAATATTTCATCAGCACATCAGTCCAAAAACTCTTACTAAACAGTAGAATTTAATTCATTATTAGGTTGCTAAAAAATGTGTCTCGGTTAGGAAAGCAGAGGCACAAAATAGTTCTTGGGAAATAAGACTAGCTGACAATTGTTCTATAGCATCTCAAAAACTTGGGGTTATGCCCCGTGTCATCATCCTTTCCTATGCTCAATAAAATAAAGTAGCGTCAAGGCACATTTTAGGACAGTAAATACCAAGACACTTATGATATAACAGCAGTTTCAGTTATTAGATAAATGATCCAAACACTTTACCCTTTGGAAAAAAAAAATACTTTGAAGCTTAATTACCTGTCTGAGATGAGTCTGAAAAAGTAGAAATTGAGGCTTTATTTCTGCATTTTCTTTAAAATTCATTCTACTTCCAGAAGATGAGATCTGCCGCCCTGTCTGCAGATCCATCCACTCAGCTGTGGGGTGAGGAGGGCAATGCCACGACAGCAAGGGCCCCACAGCTCAAACCATTTTTACCTGAGCTGGAAAAGTGACTTCTCTGCAAGGAAGGGTGGTCCCTTATGCTACAAGAAAGAATCATTAACTGCTTATTGGTCCAAGTTTCCCCTATATGTGCAGATCACACAAACATAATCGGACATTTCCATTTTTAAAATCCTGGAAATTCACTCTCTATAATGAAAACCAGAAAGGGGGGGGGAAGGGGATTAATGTAGACCTAGTCTGCCAGAACTGGATGAATAATTTATTCTCTGAATTTTGCTCACCTCTCTTTTTGCAAATTGCCTGCAAACAGTTTACCCTTTTCTTTCATTTAGTATTATTCAAAATTATTTTCTGAATAATTTCTGCAGTTAATTCCTGATCTGCATATCATTCATGAGCAGTTGGATAGCAATTCATGTTAAACATTCAGGCTGCCTCAGCTAGTTATTGTGGGATATGCAAGCCACACTGTACCATAAGCTGAGCTGAACAAGTGTTTCTCAACATACTTTCCTTCTGTATAACAAGGACCTCCTTGCACATGAAGAAGATTAATTTATTTAGATATTCAAATAAAATCCAGACTGGAAGCTTGAAAGAGCAAGAGTAGTGAACAGATGAAAGGTAAAATTTTCTTGTGAGCTAAAGACTGATTGAAAGATAGAAAGATAGAAAGTATTAGTATTCAACTGTCATCTCTAGGATAAGATCCACGGACCTACATGTCTCTTTCAGTCCTATTTTCTTGTTTTTAAACTGTCCTCTGACTCTGACCAATCAAGGGACTATCTTTCCCTTGGGTGCCATTCAGTATAGTTAAGTATAGGCCTTACTGTCCCTACCTACATTCCCTTCAGGCTTCTCTCTCTTGTATACTTTGTCAATCTCTGTAGACAGCATCACCGTCCTGATGGTCACTCACGTGTACATCACTTGCAGCACCTCCTGGCTTGTTTCATTTCTCATGTTCTGTCTCAAACTTGCCAATTCATTCTTACATAACATCTGAAGAAAGGCTCATGGTAAAATAATCTTATCGGGCTTTTATCCTCACCTATCTTGCTGTAAAACCTCTTTCTTTTCAGATTAACAAATTCAGACTTGCCCAGTAATACCAATTCAGAGTTCTGCTGTGAGCATTGTTCATGTAGTCTCTTCCATTTCCTCCTTCCACTGGCTCAACTTTCTGTCTCATTAAACACAAGTAATGGTCCTTCATGGCCTGTTTCTACTCCACCTATCATTTCTCAGTCATTTGGATGGACTATGGTGCCAGCCACTTTCAACAACTGTGATAAATCTTTGAAACAATCTTCTCCATCTTCTCATGTTGTTCAGCACCACTGTCTCCTAAATCTAGGGAGGAGTTTCCCTTTACTACCTACAAAACAGTCTGCATCATCCTGCAAAACCATTATTAACACATATATTATGACCACTACCAAACATTTGATTAATTTTCTATCTTCATTCTTCTCTTTTAACAATACTCACTTCCTTTGTCTTATATTAAGATTGCAAATTCTGGGAGCAAGAGTCACCTATTTGTTCTACAGCATTCATCATGATGGGCATCATCAGGACTGCATTCTTGGAATCATACAGGTGGGAAACAAATGAAGCTTTACTTACACAGAAGGCAAGCTGTTATTTAATTTAATTATCAATGATTTCCAAGACAAGATTGTGAAATTCTAATTGATACTACTTTGTCAATTAGGTAAGTTTAAGAGGATTGTAGACCCCTGAAAAGTAAAGTGGAAAATTGAGTGATTCAATCAGCAGATGACAATATGAAGAAATCATTTAAAAAGTGATGATACACCTGTTTGAACTTCACACAGTTGATTTCTGAATGAAATAAAACCATCTAGGAAAAGGATTCAGGTCTCAAAGTGAGAGCTGATTAGTAGTCTGATCTGGTATTGAAATCCCCAGTTTCCTGTGTGCAATTGCCTTTCAAATGTTCAAATGCTGAAGGTTGAAAAGTAACATACTGTGCTCATAGAGATCAGTGTTTGCAATGAATATACAAATTCTCAAATTTTAACTTGGTTTCTTGCCATTTCACTCACATGTAAAATTCATAATGAGAGCAAGACAGGTTATTAAGCGTTACAGAACAATGTATATATTAATGTTAATGAGACGATATTTGCTTTGACCTCATGGCCTTAGAGCATTAATTGTATTTCAGATTCTTTAGTTTTCTTATGTTTATATATATAAGAAGGCTATGGGTGGTCCTCATTTCATCAGTCTTTAGAGATTTACAGTGAAAAAGTCTATAGCCAATTGAGAGAAATAGGAATTTCCTGGGATTCATTTAGTTATAAAATACTGATTTTAAACTTTGGGATAAAGCAGATCACATTTAATCTTCAGTGAATATAGAGGGAAACCAGACATTTACATCTAAAGGAAATCCTCCCTCCATCCTGCCTCTGATTAAAATTTTGCCAAGTTTTACAGAGTTCAATCTCTCCTTTTGTGAGCTTCCATGTTTTTAAGTGTTCATTGTTTGTTACAGTGCCCTAAGCATACCAATACCAAATATCCCCAATAAAAGTGTTCATCTCACAGAATGAACAAAATTCTTGTCTTCATGTGAAGGGACACAAGGTGACCATCTTTTAGCCTATACAATTCTTTTGTTCTCAAAAATCTCTGGTTGCACCTTGACTTTGTGTCTTTTTGCTTCTGTAGAAAGACCTGACTGAGACCTTCATCACCTCCTGTGGAGAGGACGTTATTGCTATGATTATTTGTTTTGCCTTCAGTGACCCAAACGTCATGTGCACAGCAGTCCAAAGAGAGAATGTGCCAAGCTATAGAGTCTGTTATTAATTTATATAGTCACATAAGTGTGTTTATCTGCAGGATCACCAACTTAATCAAACAAATTCACCTGATTCTTGATTGTTGCTTCTAGCTTTTCAGACCATCAGATTAACTGTTACTGTCTTTATAAATTAATGAATAGGAAACATTAATGACTCTCAATTTAAATGATGCTTAGAATTAGTAAGTGTATGTCACAGGAAATAATCTAATATCTAATAATGACTTTAGAATAATCATTAAATTTGCACTATAAGCTCACTTTACCTTGAGATCCTATCTTTTGGTCTCTGTTTTGAGATAAGAGAAATTCAGTACCTGTGGTTCAGACATAAAGTTTCAGTTTCAGTCTTCATACAGTCTCATTCCATATTGCCTTACGGCATATCACCTTCAAGGATCACAAAATGTCAAAGGTCATGGAGCAGATCATCTTGAGTGCCATTATGTAGCAAGTGCAGGACAACCAGGGGATCAGGGTCAGCCGGCATGGGTTTATGAAATGGAGATCCTGTTTCACTAACCTGGTCTCCTTCTATGACAAGGTGACCCGCTTAGTGGATGAGGGGGAGGCTGTGGATGTTGTCTGCTTGGACTTTAGTAAGGCCTTTGACACTGTCTCCCACAGCATTCTCCTGGAGAAGCTGGCTGCTCACGGCTTGGATGGGTCCACTCTATGCTGGGTTAAAAACTGGCTGGATGGCTGAGCCCAGAGAGTGGTGGTGAATGGAGTCAAATCCAGTTGGTGGCCGGTCACAAGTGGTGTTCCCCAGGGCTCAGTATTGGGGCCAGTCCTGTTCAACATCTTCATTGATGATCTGGATGAGAGGACTGAGTGCACCCTTGGTAAGTTTGCAGATGGCACCAAGCTGGGTGGAAGTGCCGATCTGCTGGAGGATAGGAAGGCCCTACAGAGGGACCTGGACAGGCTGGATTGATGGGCTGGGGCAACTGCATGAGATTCAACAAGGCTCAGTGTCAGGTCCTGCACTTCGGTCACAACAACCCCATGCAACACTACAGGCTTGGGGAGGAGTGGCTGGAGAGCTGTCTGGTGGAAAAGGACCTGGGGGTGTTGTCTGACAGCTGCCTGAACATGAGCCAGCAGTGTGCTCAGGTGGCCAAGAGGGCCAATGGCACCCTGGCCTGTATCAGCAATAGTGTGGCCAGCAGGACCAGGGAGGTGATAGTGCCCCTGTACTCGGCATTGGTGAGGCCGCACCTCGAGTACTGTGTTCAGTTTTGGGCCCCTCACTACAAGAAGGACATTGAGGTGCTGGAGAGTGTCCAGAGAAGGGCAACGAAGCTGGTGAAGGGTCTAGAGAACAAGTCTTATGAGGAGCGGCTGAGGGAGCTGGGGTTGTTTAGTCTGGAGAAGAGGAGGCTGGGGGGAGACCTTATTGCTCTCTACAACTACCTGAAAGGAGGTTGTAGGGAGGTGGGGGTGGGTTTCTTCTCCCTAGTAACAAGTGACAGGACAAGAGGAAATGGCCTCAAGCTGCGCCAGGGGAAGTTTAGGTTAGATATTAGGAAAAACTTTTTCACTGAAAGGGTGGTCAAGCATTGGAACAGGCTGCTGACGGAAGTGGTTGAGTCTCCATCCCTGGAGGTATTTAAAGAACGGATAGACGTGGTGCTCGAGGACATGGTTTAGTGGTGGACTTGGCAGTGGTAGGTTAACGGTTGGACTCGATGATCTTAAGGGTCTTTTCCAACCTTAATGATTCTATGATTCTATGATTCTATGAAAATTAGGTTCTAGTCATAAAATCAAAGCAAAATCTGGTCATAAATCGAAGTGCTTTACCTGATTTACATTGTGGATATTCCATACTCTTAATTTAAGGTGTCAGCAAGGCATCTAATATATTATTAAAAATCTTATGTTACTCAAAGAGGTCATTTACTTTGACAATCTCATAGTGAACCTAGCTTTCTTTCAAACCAGTAATTCATCCCTAAACTCAACTTTCTATAATTTTAGAATTTATCATTGAGTCCAGTAAAGCAGCTTGCAACAGAATGAGGACATCTCCAAGGAGGTGAGGAAACAGAAAAAGAACAGCAGCTGACATGCACAACTCCAGCAAAAAGCACAAGAGGATTTAGGTAAAGGGTTGAAGTGGACTGAAGGAAAGACCAAAGGAACTGGGCCAGAGCTGCAGCTAGAAGTTGAAGAACAACTAAAACAGTGTGTCAAACACAGCTGAAGTAAAGCACTTAGAAGTCCAAAGCACAAGCCACAGTCTGCAGAGAAAAAAACCCTTTTCCTGCATCTAGTCCTTGGCCCTAATTCCTGAGCAGCCCTGAAAGCTCCTTGTGCATGAATACTTTGAAGATATAAAATACCACTATATAGGGGTTTGGCTAAACTTCAGTAACAGCCAGTCTGAGATTCTCCAGGTAGGCAGGAGTTCATGCAATCTATACATGACGTTGGACATGAGACATGCCTTTCTCTTGAGTGTCCTTTATCTGAGAATTAGATATTATTTTCCATTTGATACCATTTAACAATAACTTACCATACATTCCATTACTGCTTTTTCTGCAGTCATCTTATAGTTACTTGACTGTTTAAGCATTTCTAATTTCTTTAAGAGAGGTGGTAAGAGATGACTATACTAGAATGGTTCTTTTATGCATGTTTGAGTGGTTAAACTATATGCAGTGAACAATCAGTCCAACTCACCTAGTCACAATTTTTTTCTCTACTCCTGCTTCAATGTGTATTTCCCAGGCACAACCATGGAACATATTTCCATTTTCACTTACCAATATGCTAAGCATGGAAACAACCTAGAGTTTCTTCATGGGGTAAGAAACCATGCAAAGAAAGGAAAGAAGTTCCCATCAGAAATACACTTGCCTCCTCTGCTCTTTGCTACAGTCTTGCATGAAGATACTTAATCCAGTTGCTGCCCTGTTTTGGTTTTTTCTTCTTCTTGGAAATGTCGTTTCTCCTTACACCAGGAGGTCTTCTTATCCTAGAGACAGAATATTTATTTATACATTGGCCAGTTATGGAAGTAAGATATGAAGAAATGTTTAATCTGTTTGACATGCTGCTTCATTTCACCACAACATCAATCCTTTTTAACTAGGAATAGTTTCAATGTTTTTAAATAAAGTATTGGACTTCTAAACCTCAAAATTACATGTGGCCATCAATTGCCAGAGGAAGTCTTGAGGGAAGCTGACAATTATGAATGAGATAAGAAAACATTTGAAGAGACTTGTTAATGCATCACTTGAGGGTAAAGGTGAGATTGCACAGAATATAAAAGAAGGATCACGTGTTCCAGTTTTGCCATTGCAGTTCACTGCAATGCGAATTTAACTACCATTACAGTGAGATGTGTGTTCCCAGCCTGGCCATGTATGGAAGTGTGGAGGTCTTCTTGTATTACTTGAGATGGCTGATACATTTTCTACTCTTCAAATTATGCTCTTTTGTATTTCAGAAGAAATAATAGAAAATGTTCCTTGACTGTGGATTTTGCTTCTATCAACTGAAATTTTGGAGACAAAAAACTGAAAATTTTGGAGAAAACTGAAATTTTGGAGAGTGAGCCAAAATCAACCCTGAAGACAATGAAGTTACTAGGAAGGTTTCATTCAAGCTATTTTGTTTGGAGGTCAGGCTTTATGTTTTAAAATCTCTTAACCCCTCACCATTCTCTCCTTAAATACTTCCTATTAATTTCAGTGTGGAAACTCACAGAATAAATGAAGGCTTGCCTAGTCTGGACTTACATGCAATTTTTAGGTTATAGACTTTCTGTCTGACCCTGAAAAAAAATCAGGATTGCATGTCTTCCTCTTTTTCCCATTTGTAAGTTAGGAATAGTTCTTCTCAGGAGTACAGAAATTTTTACAAATTATTGTGAACTCTTCACAACATTGCAGTGCTGAAAGCCATGTTACTGCCTAAGCAGAATGAGTTGAAATATCAATATTATTGTACTCTTTCTATTGATGTCATTGTTTACAATTACTGTGCAGGTTTTAATGTAATCATAGCATGGATATCATTTATCTATTAGCTGTTTTCCAATATAGCTATAGGTCAAATGATGTAGAGATTTAGGTGCTGGACACAAATATAAAATTTCAGTATTATTTTGCTCCTTAAATAACCACAATTCTCATTATTTGATCAGTCCCATTGTATTATTGCAACATTTCATAACACCTTTTGTTTAGTTTCATGTTTCTGTTTTATGCATCTAATTTCTCTCTTTCATAATTGATATGAGATGTGCACATTTTGTGAAGTGCTTTGGGATGTGTAACATGAAAGGTCCTGTACAGGAACAACTGTTTTCTTATTAGAATGAACTACAACAAAACAGATTAAACATTCAATTAAACAAGAAATTTGCCCATGTAAAAAGCTCACAGGAAGGAGTTTAACAATGTTCATTTTTATGAGGTACTAAAGTTTTTGGAATCAATTATTCTGAAAGTTCATCTACTTTGCTTACAGGTAAAATAATAACTCAGTTGTTTCAGAAAACGGGCCAAGTATTATTTACATAAAGTTCCACTGTAAAAATCTGGGTACTATTTTTTTCTAAGGTTTAAAACACTTTGGTGAGAGAAACAAAAATACTCATAAAAGGCAACCACAGTATGTTATAAACCACCTTTATGGTTCATTATAAGTTTGGTTTAACATTGTTGGATTAACACTAAAGGTTAATGTTTGCATAAAATATGCATGATTAGTTTAATACTCTGGAACTGTGATCAGGTTCTCTAATGTTATGAAAGGGAGTGACACGATACATGGTTGAGGCTGACACAAATAGAAGTGTGATATATTTTCAACAAAACTGGTGAAGGGTATTTTCAAAATCCTCACTTATGTGATAACACTTCAAAGCCAATCTGTGCCAATGGGAGATTTTGTGTTCAGCTCTCATAATTAAACTGTTTTCTGGCTGCAGAAAGTGCATGCATTTCTAATCTGCAGTGTAGGCAAAGTGCTTGGAGAATGATACTTCCACATTTTCTTATTGCATTCATTGAGCCCTAGATATTGTGTGCAGTGTTTTTGTTTTAAGCATTGATTATCTTTGTTATGCTTTACATTGCCAAGAGAATAATAATATTTTTTACACATAGACTTGGAAATCTGTATCGAACTGGCAGATTTCACATATTGCTTCTGTAGAAGTCTCTGCCTAAGCTCTTCACTTACCAACAAATGATTTATAAATTTATGATTTATTCTTTCTAAAATGTATCTTGATGATGCCTCAGAGAAAATTACAGTTAAGCATTCTTTCATAGTGCCAGGAAAGACTAGTGTATTTAGCATGTGTTTGGATAAATATCAACCATAAAACTCAGATAGGCCATGAACTTTTGCTGCTGTCAGGGGTCTGCATAGCAGATAAATGAGAAAAGCCTATGGGCTATCATAACACAAATAACGCACTGTAATCATCATGACATAGGGACACAACTACAAGTACATGTACATATAATGCATTGATTTATAAGATTATGCATTGTATAGCTATCAGGACAGGTTTTGTTTAGTAAACCTATGGGTATGAATATTCAAGAGAGAAGAAGTGCTAGTAACCCCTGACTTTTATACAACCTCAGTATGAATCACGATGGATATTATACCCTGTACTCACAATGAAGTTCCAGCAGTGATTAAAAAAAATAATATAAAAATGAAATTAGTCTGGGTTACTTTAACTGTTAGTCTTCTTTCATCTTGCACATGTGCAGTATAATAGTTACTAGTAAGCTCATAAACTGTCTGTTATTTTTATTTTCAATTTCCAATAGGGATCCTATGCCTTATTTATTACACTCCCTCTCTTTTTTCTTTTTTTTTAAACTTGGATTATTTCAGACATCCAATTTATACAACTGATGGTGTGGCCACAACAACACATGGATGGAAAAAAGTGACCATTCATGGGTGTACTAAGGCAGGCAAGACCTCCTAAGGCCAGCATCACTGCTAACGTTTGTGTAGTATGTAACTATGGCCTTAAGTAAAGTGGGTGACTCCCTTCATGCCCAGAAGTGAAGAGTTTGGTGTAAATGGGACAGCAGAGTCAGGAGCAGAACTCATTCTTCAGGGCAGTGTTTTTTCAAACATTTATGTGTAGGCCTAATTTGGGCATGCTTATCTGAGAATGGCAAAAGGCTATATACCCCGACATAAACACCTGTCACAGGTCAAGATCCTGTTTCAGAGAACTGAACTACCCAGTGAACTTGTTTTAGAAGAAGTCACAGGATTGCCTATCAAGGACAAAACGGTACCCTTCCCCCAGCTTTGATCTTGGAAATAATTGTAACATAATGGCTGCTTCCAAGAACAGAAAAAACATCCTAACAAAGATAACCTTATTTCACTTCACATGTGGAATTACAGCCTAGCAAGTTGAAATTTTGATAAGCAATAAGCCAAAGTAAACAGGCTATAACTATGGACAGGTTTTTAATGGGTACTGCTATCAGTCTTTTTTATTCATTATGTATTGGTTATGTGGCCACAGTCCCTAGAGACCAACAAATTTAAAGGCTGAATATTCATTTCTTCTTTTTACCTAGGCTTGATTCTGTAAAAGTTCAAAAGCATAAGTGCAGATTCACTGAAAATGGATCTTCTTATGGAGAGCTTGCTTTAGAGGTTGCATAATATAATTCATGTAGAGAACGAGTTTTCCAACCCAGAAATTGCTGATCTGTTTTGATTACCAAAATATGGAATACTGAAATCAATCATTTGTGCAACATTTATTAATGCCTGAAAATGCAGGAAGCTCATGGTGTATGAGCTATCATGCATTTTTGGGAGATGAGGTAACATTCTTCCGCTAAGTGATATCAATCTTAATGTAATTAGTTTTAACAGCATGCCCTTCGTTATTTTCTCTATTTTTACCACAGTTATCTTCATTTTCTCTTCATTCAGCAATGTCTCTTCATCTGTCAGACCGACAAGAACTTTCTCAAAGACAAACAATGCTAATGAACCAGAGATGTGTCTCAGTCAATGTCTTTCTTTCCCCATCTTGACGGGAATCATACATAGCTGCTAATTTTGCATTAGGGTCTTTTTTTCCCTCCTCTATTCTTGGCTTTAGAGGCATGGAAGAAAAGTGGTTTCAGCACTTATCAAATAGGTTTTTATCAGACTGACTGGGGGGCGTTCAGTGACATAGTTGATCACTCCCAGGAGGCATGGTTTCAGCCAGAACAAACTGACAAAGGTCACTGAAAAACAATTCACTCAGATTATGTTGGAGCACACAACAGTCATAAGGAGATAAATAAGATGTGCGTAAAAACTGGGTTACCAAGTCTAACTCTCAGTGATCTTACATTTAAATGTTGACACATTTTGAGAATAGCAGCTGTTAGGAATCATATGTAGGCTTGAAAATTATTCTGCAAAGAGTCACTGAACTCACATAAATTGTATTTATATGGGAATTTCATGAGCTCAACTGTTGTTGCCTGACTGCGAAGTCTTAATTGACCAATGCATCACCTTACCTGAGACAGCAGTGCAAAGTACCCTGCTATCACTTGCAGTATACAGAGTTTCAGATTGTTAAAAGGGGAAAATGAAATAACCTGGACAAGATGAAGTTTTAGGTCCTGAGTCTTCTGCTGCAGTTTTTTGACTTGGAAGAAAAACATACTTTCTAGAAAATTCTACATTTCTCTTCACATTGTATTAGAAATAAATAATTTATGGCAAGTTGGATATATAAAATCAGAATATTCATCAATGTAAATCTTAACAACTTGGTGTCTGCTTGACCTTAATTTTAGTTTGCTTGAAGAGCTGTGGTGACTCACAGAGGTTACAAATCAGATGTTGCTTTCAAGTATGGCAACTCCTGTCCATGCTATGTATCTCATGGTACAGTTTCTTCATTTGCTGACTCAATTAATTGCATCCATGAAGTTGAATGACCAGAATGAGTCATGAGAGCTGAGGTTAGGCTGCCCCAGAGCCTGAGAGAGGGGGCACGGTTGACTGCAATCACTAGAAGGCATACAACACTTCACGGGTTAATGGTAAAGACTGAATGAAATGGAAATGAAATTATGTTTACTGAGTGGCCTTCAGGAAGGTAATGCTCTAGCCATTCTTTTAGTAGGGGAAAGCCAAAGAAAGTTGAAACCCATTAAAAAAAAAACCCAAAACCACAACCAAAAAAAAATCTTCATTGTTAGGGCCAACAGGAAGGAATTCAGAAGTCCTTCAGGAGGTAAAGTTGTCAAAGAAATGATGGATGTCCATTTCAAAATGGAAATGTAAGACCATTAGCAACATAAAAAGGCAAAAGTGTTTGATGTTTTTTCTATTTTCTATTTGCATGGAAATGGAACACATTACAAGAAGATGACGAACTACTTTCTGCTCTATTAGTAACCAAAGGATGTATAAATCAACATCTGTTAAGGACATAAATATTTTTCAACCAGCATAGTGATTTGCACTAAAAAAAATATTAAGAGTTAACTGAGGGGAACTCCAGTCTTCTATCATAATTGTTAATAATTCTTGAAGTACTGAGAAATTTCAGAAAAATTAAAGACTCTCAATGTAGTAATATAAAAAAAAGTTAAAAGTGTTGAGCTGAGTGATTGGAAGCTTCTTTGTTTGACCTAAATGTCACATCAAAAGAAAGGGGAAGATTTGTAGAAGATTCAGTAAGCAATAGTAGATTGCTGATTTAATTGATTGTTGATTTAATTACTATAATTCAACATAGTTTTGTGAAAAAGGTCATGTCAAAAAAGCTAGTTGTTAAAGCTATAAGACTTTTAATTAGGTTCTACCTGATAAGCTGGTACATCTATGTTATTTCTATACAATAGCTAACAAAAAATGTATGAAACGCAATAAATATTAATGTATAATGGAATGGCTATCTGATAGACTTCTCATGTAATTATGTCATGGAGGAAAGTCTTTTCATTTTTAAAATAGTTATCCTGAGATCTAATGAATATCTTTATCTTCTGTGTGTAAGAAATAAACCTATAGGTGATAAAATCTGTGGCTGAAAAATATTTCCAAAAGCAATACATGCAATGAAGAATGCAAGTGGTTTTACAAATGCTCACTCAATGAGTAAGTGTAGAGGATTTTAGTGCAGGAAGGACCTAAGGTCATCTGTGGTGGGATTTTAACTTTCTTTATCTACAGTACTGGTGCCTACATCTGAATTCTGTGCTAGCTGTGCTCCCTTACGAATACGGTGAATGGAGTCAGCAAGGTCTAGGAAATATTTCCTCAGGTTGACAATAGAGATAAGAGTCAGTTTTTTTAAGAGAGGCACTTTGTGCTGCTTAAAATACCCTAAGGTGTCTGACACATCTGTCTTAGGTGGACTGTAATAATTTTTTAGCTTGTGGGGATCTCAACAGAAAATTGTGGGGTAGACCGGTGAGCGTGTGTGTGTGCACGCAAGCACATACAGTGCAACAAAGATCATACCAGACAAGAACAGAATAGGTGATTCATTATCAAATTAAACCTAACATGATGATAATATTTAATTGCTGCATGTCTGAAACAGAAAAATAGCCATGCCATGCACTCCTTTTGGCACTAAACCCTGACTGCCAATGTGGCTGTCTTTCTGAATTTGGGAATAGCCGGGGAAATTCCCTCAGGGCTACCATGCAGGTGCATGAATGCACCATAACTCTGGCACATATTTACTGAACTTGCTGTGCATCACAAAACATACTCAGTGAAAAAGGAGGGTTGTGCCCCACAGCACCATACAGCAAATCCTCATCACTTATCTCAGAACGAGATCACAGGTCAGCTGTGGTGCCTTGGCCTCCTTGCTCTCTCCTATATGTTGCTTTTCATGTGCAGCCCATGTTGCCATATGCCTGTCTCCACAAGGCTGGGGATAGCCGTCCACACCAAAGGCTATAGTGCCAGTTGTGGATTTGGGTGCGTGTTCCCTGTTCCCATGTGTTGTGGTGCTGGGCTTAGTGCTGGAATATGTGTTATCCCTGCACTGTGCAGGAGGGAAATGTGACTCAAAAAGATTTTCCCAAGCACTATCAAGTTCTGGTGGGGTTGAACCCCACCGTCCCCAAGGTGAGAGCTGGGCCCACATATGCACAAAGTAAGTAAATTATTCTCTAGACCCTGTAGAAAACGTTGGCTTCTTCTCCATTACCATAATGGGAGCATAAACACCAAAGCAGTCAAATGTTAGACAACTACAAGTCACTTGTGGAATCTCCGCATTCCCTGAGTGCTGGTCTCAGGCAGCTGAAGTAGCAGGGGAGAATATAAGTTACTTTGCGGATCTAACTTTCAATAATAAAATAATGGAATATTTTATTTTTTTATTAGCAGCAGCCAATATCTTTTCCATTTTTAAAAAAAGCAAATGTATTAAAGAGGTAGATGAGAAGCTGGTTTAGAGATATGTTTAGGACTAACCTTGACTAAGTCACTAGTGTGCCCATGATTAGCTGTCTTAATTATTTCCAAAGAGGGTAGCAAGGGCAAGGAAGAGAAATAAAAAATAAAAACAAACAGAGAGGCTCAAAACTCAGTCTAAGCTACTTTATTCCAAATGCTTGAGGGTTGCTGAGAGTAAATGTTTGTGCAAGCTACAACTGGAAGCTCAGAAATCTACAGGGCAGTAGCAGTTTTAAAAAGGGCACAGTCACAAGAGTTCAGTAATGGTTGTTTAGTAGCAGGAAACCAGACTGATGTTCAACGATTTCCTGAGGATGTCCAAACAAAACAGGCCTGCTGAGCAGACTGTAACATCTTCTTGAGGAGTTTATGTAAAATAGACATATTTACACTGTTGGGTGTTTTGAAATGCCTTTTTTCCAGCTTATACTTTGTTCTCAGTGCTTAAATAAACAATGCTTTTGTTTAAAGAAGGCTCTTTTGTTGCTGAATATCTCCAGCTACCAACTCTCAAAGGAAAGAAGCCCTAGTGCCATCTCCAGCTACATGTGATAAATAAACCAACAGGCAAGATAGTGTGACCCACCAGCAGGAGACCATGCAGCAGAAAAAACACACAAAAAAGAGAAAGCATGGAACAAAGATGCTGATGAATTGCAGATAGCCCTATAGCTAGGATAACTTTTTTTTTAATACGTGCTTCTAAGCCCCTGTGCAGAAATGGACATGCATTACCTCTATTTATATATAACTGGAAATGTAGCCACAACCTACGTTATAATTGAGTGTGTAGCAAATCAGATAATTTATTTCCCAGCTTAAATAATTTATATTTTTAATGTAAGAAACCATTCTGGAGAAAGTGGGTGTGTATTCAGACATGGTGTAACTGGATGCAGTTTTACTGATATAAGTTAATTTGAGCTGGCTTACATTAGATGTGATTTCTAAGCCAAGATCTCTAGAAATGTAATGTACACACAAATTCAAACGGAATCAGTCCTTAAAGTTCACTGACTGTATTTTGTACCTTTAGATCCTCTAACAGAAGTGCTGGACCTAACACAGGTAGGTTCTTCATTTGCTGAAAAATTTAATTAATGCATAACACTTGTATAATGTGTTGATACAGTACGGTTATAGTAAAAAGTCTTCTTGATGAGCCCTTCTTTCTGTTATGTCCTCTTTTTTTCAGTACTAATTTTGAATAAAGACACCAGGGTCATGATGATCTGAAGTGGAGGTCAATAGCAAGTTGATATAAAAATGAGCTTTGGGGGAAAAACAGAAAAATTAATTAGTTGGGGATGTCAAAGCCTCCTTAACATGCAAAAAGAGTGGTGTTGGTCAGTGAGAAAAAAAAAAAAAAATTGGTTTACATCATATGGGCTGAGGATACATTTAATTAGAGGAAGAATATCCTCTCTCATCTCTGGGAGATGCTAGGTCAGAACTTTCCTTTTTCTTATACATTTCACACCTTCATCAGTTTCTTGCAGAAACAACTGTGAGTTACCAAGAGTTTCAAGAGCTGATGAAAGGAAATATCACAAAGTGCATTGAGGGAATAAGGTGTTGCTGCTTAAAATATATGTAAAAAAATGTTAATATTTCCACTCCAAATTTCAAGTGAGGTATTAACTTAGGAAAATAAGATATAGGGTTGAGGTGTAACACAGTAAACATTTCTTCTTTCAGGCAACCACATAAGGCAACCCAAACCAAAAACATATCAAGTTCCATTTAGCTTAGGTGACCTTCAGATCAGTAACATCAGAATTTGAATTCCTAAAAAAAGGCATAAAACTATTGGAAGCTTCCATAATATTCCATTGCTACACTGTAACAATCTGTAAGTAATAAAATATCTCATTTTCCGCATAAAATATCTCTTCCTCTTTCCCAAGAATACTGACAACATTAATAGTGTTCCTTAAAAGTATATTTGACATTCTTTCTTAGGATAGAATTTTGATAAGCCACTGGGTCTGAAATAATTATTTTCCCATTGAAATCAAATGGATTTTCCTGTTGGCATTACCTGAAGAAATGCTTTGAGTGGAATAGCTAAATAAAAGAATACTTTGACTGGAAAGAGAATATTCCTGTGCATGATGGACAGGATGCAAACAGACACATTATGCTATAAATTGACAGAAGCTATAAGGCAGATATCTCCCAACACAGCTACAGTGCGGGAATAGGATTCAAAGACAGTAAGATATGGGACAATGGCAACAAGAGAGAACATCAGCTCTGAATCACAGGACAGAGACAGCAAATACATTTCTGGAAAAATGTGATTCAAAACAGTGGAGGATGGCATTGAAATGTTAGTATGCAGTTGGATGACATCGTCAACCGTAATACTTCAAGATCGAAAACAGGAGAAACCAACCATGACTATTGATCAAAGTGGAATTAAGGAAGAAAAATATTTTTTTCCTAGCTTAATTAACTAGCAGTCATTTTAACTTTCAACACAGTTTTTAAGCATCATCAAACAACTTTGCAAAGTAGACATATGTTGCCTCTATTTTCCAGATGAACTGACCAGGATATAGGAAGGAGTCACTGAACCACCAGATGAACTGGTTAATCAGCATGTACTCAAAAATCTCATCTATATGAAGATGACATAACTCCTGGATTAACTACCTTTGCTAACAAGATAGCCCTTGGGTTAGATCAGTGCATTCGTGAAGAATGGCTGTCTGAAAACAAATCCTGGCAAGACATTGGCATGTATATACAGAGTGTTTAGCCATAATGTGAACTAACAGTTCCCACCCACTATTGTTTACTTTGTTTTCTAGTTTTGCTGTGCAGTTGGATACCTAGCTGGCATTATTTGATTTCTTCTCAACTAGTTGAAATAATTTCAATTAGCTTGAGTTATCATTTGAATTTGAATTATCACTTCAATTAGTTAGGACACTCTGTTCCTACAACACTGTGTTATATTTTTATGTTCTCTCAGCTGTGACAACACATCATACTGGGTCATGAAGACTTTAGCATTTAGGAAACAAGTACCAATTGTTTTTGCACATTATCTCAGCAACCAGAGAATTTGAAAACATAATGACCTGCTTCTGTGCTCCCTAACTGGTGCTGAACCTAGCTCAATGGTTTGACTGTTCAAATTGCTCTCTGGGTCAGGCCCATGCTGTCTACCTATGCAATCGACTGTTATGGGAGCCCTGGCCAGTTCTGGGTTTGACATGAGAAACTGCTGAACATAGCAAATAACACAAATGACAGAGTGAGGAGCCAGTAAAAGTTACAGAAAGTGTCAAGAAGGAGAGTTGGATCTTACAAGTGGTGGAGGGAATTTGGGTAAGAAACATTCAGCCTCCAAGAATAACAAGACGGGAGAACTGGGACCCTTGCAACTTGCCATGCATTACCAGGTATACCTAGGTGCCATACCTTGCACATGGGTAACTGTTTCATTAACAACCTACAAGGCCCAGTTTACCTTGGTAATGGTATCAGAAATACATATTTGGGTACAGATGGAGCAAACTGGTACGAGTAATGCGGGGCAAGCTGTTTTTTGGAAAATGACTGGGATGAAGAAAGAGAGATAAGTACAAGGGTGGTACCCTGTACCAAAAGAAGAGCCAAGAAATGCCAAAGAGATCATAAGGTGTGCTTATCAGGTGAGCAGTGCTGTTGAGTGATGCCTGTGGGGCGGTCCTGTGCTCAGCCATCGAGGTGGGGCAGTCCTGTGCTCCACCATCGAGATGGAGCAGGACAACAAACCAACCTGTTATTCTGACCCTACCATCAAGGATGGGCTTGCTTCTGTGGTCATGGAGGGCTGGGGTAGGGAGTGGGGTGGATACTTTCTGGAGCAATGGATTGGGCAGCCTGTTCCACATGAAACAGCAACAGTGGCCACCCACTGCTGCCCAAAATGCAGGGCAAGAACCAACACGGGGTGAAGGCAACAGAGCAGAACTAGCTGGTGTCAAAATTTATAGATATAAGCCATAGTGTAGGTAGGAAAAAACCTCAGGTGATTCAGTTTAATTAGAAAATATATATGCATGTGTAATATAATTAGGAACCTCTTCTATAGACTCTTCTTCCTAAATAACTTGATTTGCATGAAACTCCTTTCTCCTCCACAACAGATCCTTTCAGCCTCTGATTTTGTTCAAGTTAACTGAAGTTGCAGGTTACATGGTTCAGGTTATTTGAAGGTATGGATTCTTGGAGCACTTCTTTTCAAAGAAGAATTCATTTAAAAGCATGAGGTGTGACTGGCATACAGAGTAGTCGTAAGAAGTTAGAACAGTTTTGACTCATTTACATCACCTAACTTAATTCAAGAAAGTTAAATAAGCACACACAATGACATAGTTTTCAAAATAATTACCATTCATATTAATTAAATATGTTTTCCATGGCCTGTATGATGTCCTCTGGAACGTCCAGTCCACTTTCAGGGTGTTGTTAAATCTAATTAAGAAATATTAAAAAAAATAATAGCTTATAAATTCGAAGTAGAGGGAAAACTCACACATAAACAAATTCTAACAAATGGACAAAATTATTGTTTTGATCAAGAATAAGACCCATTGGTGCACGGTCCTTGGTATTACTCTTTTTTCAATAAATAGCAATGATTCATGGTGAAAATGTTTCACATATACACCAGCTGGTTAAGTATTCATATTCAGGCAGTCTCCGAAAATAGCAAAATATTCCCTGAAACTCTAATAACAGTTCTAAAGGTACTTGAGCCATTGGTGCTATATTCTCCATGAGCTTAGATTCTGAGTGGTTTTGGCCAGTCTAGGACTAACTAAAACATTTTCATGAATGAGTATATTAGTAAAAGTAGTCATTTTTTTCCACTGAATTTCTTTTTAATTTCTTGGATTTCTTTGGGAAACAAAGCCTGAAAAAAGCAGCAGTATGGTTTTGTTTTTCCCCTTTACTTGTTTTCTTTTAAATGACTGTTGAATGACAACAGAAGTTCTCTTGAAAATTACATATGTACTAGTATTTTAAAATATTACCATTTCTAAAATATTTGTTGACTAGTTTTACACATGAGAGAGTCACACAGAATGAGATATCTAGGGAAAAACTTGCTATGTATTTACTGGTTTTGAAGACATTTATGATATTTGTGAATGTCTGTTTTTCCACACCATTTGTGAGATGCTATAATTTTATCTTCCTATACACAAAACAAAATAGTCAAACTAGACCAAATCCTACTGTAAGTAACCTGTTTTCTTTAAACATCCAGCCAATGGCTTAAAATGTCCATAAGTAGCAGTGACACAATATGTGTGGGTACGTGATGCATATATCTGTAAAGGTGGCAGATAAAGTGGTTGATGAGAACAACTGTGAAATCCTGGACCTAATGACATGACTTTCACGGGCTTCCTGTGGCTTGGGATTTCATTTTCATTATGTTCAATATGGCATTTCTTAGGCCTATGTCTCCCAGGTAGAATTTCACCTTTCTGTTGCAGTCTGTCAAACAGGCTGCTAGAACCACAGAGGCCAGTGTTTGCAAGGTTATTAAAACCTTGGAAATATCTTCCCAGTTTTGCCTCCAGAGATTAGAGTCAAATGCTGTTTCCTTTAAAAAACAATAATCTCAAGTTTTGATGCTGCTTTTCAAAAACAGTTACTTTGCTTATGAAGAATCTCTTCTGTCTGGAAGAGAAACTAATTCCCTGTCTCCCTTAGAAAACCTCCATTGTGCTGCTGTCAGATCTTCCCAACAAACTCTTCAAATCAGCTGTTCTTGCCTCAACAGCCTTTGACTGTGATAAGTGCAAACTTCTAGGTATTCTCCATATTAAAATTTCTTCATTAGTAAAGGCAATATAGTGTTTCAGGTAAGTTTGTACTTTTCTTCTTCTTCCACAACTTTTGGCTGATCTTTTAAATTTTCTTTAGTAAACCAGAGGTAATGCAATGCACTGTGAGTGAGAGACATTGCCTTTTAGTTGCTAGTCTATGGGAAGGATAAGAAACCTCTTGCTCTGCTCTAGGACTTTGCCTCAGGTAACAGCATGTTCTGTTTTGGAGCTCATTGCTGCTTCTTATTCTGCATGTTGCAGGCATTGCCTGCACAGGCTCCATGTCTGTGAAACTAAGATAGATTTTTATAAAGAGAGTTGTTTACAGATCTGCTGGTGGTGCAGCCATGGCCATATAGGCGCCTCCTGGAATGATCCACTGCCTCCCCCTGCCAGCAACACGTACTTGTCCCTCCAGAGCCCTTATGAGCTGCAACAAAAATTAAAGATTCTTCACCTACTTCCCTAAATGTGTAGCCATGAGAAAACAGATGTCTCTTTCTTATTATTATATATTCTATATATATTTTTTTATATATATATAATTTCTGCATCTAGCAAAACTCCTCTGTTGACTTGGGATTGCTACTGGCATCTTTATACTTTCTGTCAACGGAGTAGCACAGAAAATAAAAAGTTCCCCTGGTCTCAGTCTCCAGAAGTAATGGATACTTTTATTATACCCTCTAGGTACTTACAGTAGATGTTGTTGTAATGCTAATACCAGACACAGATCTAATAGGTTTTGATTTACATAGAGCACATTCATGAAAGACTACTTGCTGGACTGCATGGTCTTTGAGCTGATAGAATTTGAAGGGAGGTCAAATAGCTTTCACTAAACCATACATCACATAATTACAGTGGCGATTCTTTTCCTGTGCTGAAAAGTAATTGCTGGCAGGAGAAACTGATGCCAATATGCGTAATGTTGAAGAATTAGTACCTCAATTCTCAACATTTCTTTCAGTGATTTGAACTGTCAAATTTTGCTGAGTAAATCCAAAAGAAATTGGTGATAATAACGGACTATGGTAGATTTTCTTCTTGAGATAATTACTCTGTCATTTTTACATTATCTTTCTCTCTTTCTCCCCCTCCCATCCCAAATGTTTCAGTATTTGGGAAAGCACTGAGGAATAAATAATATAAACTTAAGATTTTTAGACAGGCATAAAGAAAATATAAAGGCATACATAAAATGTAACTTTTATTTCTAAATATATGCCACACATACCTGTGTTTATAGATAGAAATATATTACATGTTATAGCTATTATGTTAAAAATGCTTTGCTCTTCCATAGAAGATTGAATCAAAGTATCTAGCTTCCCTTACATTAACAAACTATATTTTCATGATATTATTTCTGTAGATCAAACAAACAGACTTGGACTTTATGCCTGCACACAAGAAAAGGGAACTATCTGGTGGAAATTAGCACACACAGGTGCATGCTGAGGTCTAGACTCTGAAGCTCATGGACTTTGCATGTGGAAGATTCACTATCATTATTAATCTATGCACATGCATGTTTGTAGAATGAGGCTTCTATAGACTCTTCCTAGATGGAGTATTTATGGTTTCTTTCATTTCTCAGATAACAGAAGAATTTAGAATTCACAATCATTCTTAACAAAGTCTTTTGTGAACCCATGGTGTACTATGGTATACCCATACAGAGAGATGGATATGCACACATATTTTTAAAGATATGTATGACATTTACATCTAAAGATATGTATGAATAGATAATGGGGTATACTAATTGCCTATTGTATTGGGTTTGCATGGCAAGGTTTTGGTAGCAGAGGGGGCTACGGGGTGGCTTCTGTCAGAAGCTGCTAGAAACTTCCCCTATGTCCAACAGAGCCAATGCCAGCTGGCTCCAAGACGGACCCACCACTGGCCAAGGCTGAGCCCATCAGCAATGGTGGTAGCACCGCTGGGATAACACATTTAAGAAAGGGGAAAAAAAACCCTGCTCAACTGCAGCTGAAGAGAGGAGTGAGTATATGTGAGAGAAACAACTGTGCAGACACCAAGGTCAGTGAAGAAGCAGGGGGAGGAGGTGCTCCAGGCACAGGCACAGAGATTCCCCTGCAGCCCCCGGTGAAGACCATGGTGAGGCAGGCTGTCCCCATGCAGCCCATGGAGGTTAATGCTGGAGGACCCCACAGTGGAGCAGGTGGATGCCCAAAGGAGGCTGTGATCTGTGGGAAGCCCACACTGGCGCAGTCTCCTGGCAGGATCTGTGGACCCATGGAGAGAGGAGCCCATGCTGGAGCAGGTTTGCTGGCAGCATTTGTGACCCCACAGGGACCCATGCTGGAGCAGTCTGTTCCTGAAGGACTGCACCCTGTGGAAATGACCAACGCTGGAGCAGTTCATGAAGAACTGCAGCCTGTGGGAAGGACTCATGCTGGAGCAGTTCATGGAGGACTGTCTCCCATGGGAGGCACCCCATGCTGGAGCAGGGGAAGAGTGAGGAGTCCTCCCCCTGAGAAGGAAGGAGCAGCAGAGACAACGTGTGATGAATTGACCACAACCCCCATTCCCTGTCCCCCTGCGCCTCTCGGGCAGAAGAGGTAGAGAAATCAGGAGTAAAGTTGAGCCCAGGAAGAAGGGAGGAGTCGGGGAAAGGTATTAAAATTTGGTTTTATTTCTCATTATTCTATTCTGATTTGATCGGTAATAAATTAAACTAATTTCCCCAAGTCAAGTCTGTTTTGCCCGTGACAGTAATTGCTGAGTGATATCTCCCTGTCCTTATCTTGACCCATGAGCTTTTCATTATATTTTCTCTCCCCTGTCCAGCTGAGGAGAGGGAGTGATAGAGTGGCTTTGGTGGGCACCTGGCATCCAGCTAGGGTCAACCCACCACACCTGTATAATAATAAAGATTTTGTTTGGCATCATGGACCCCAATTCTGACATCATAATTTATTTTTCGTTCTGATAATGCCACTGACTTCAGCTGACTTTTCCTGATATACACAAATGCTAAAGCAAACTCAAATCCCACATGTCCATTTTGAGGTGTTGCACATTCTCCATGTTAAGGGGAAACTTGTTCTTACCAGAAACTAAGTCTCTTCTCATACTAAAGCTCAGTATTTTTGAAATGCCAAATTAGTTATATTTTCTCCAATAGAGATCAAATTTTACATTAAACTCAAAGAACTTTTTCTCCCTGGTTGGGAATAACCTACTTAGGGAAGAATTTGGACCTAATAAAATGATACAATGTCAAAATAGAATGCAAATGCAAATAAACATCTTAGATACCTATTCACAGCTGAGCCCATTTAAATGTCAAAATGCAGACTCAGCAATGGCTGTGTATGTCATTGGGGATGACACCCACACTGCCAAATCACAACAAAGCATTGTCGAAGTTAAGTCTATGGAGACTACATTAAGTTGTCAAATGAAACAGATGCCAGCACAGATTATATTGCCTCTGAAAGACAAATAATAAGAAATTAAACACAAAGACTCTGATCTTCAATCAAAGTGTAGAAGTGCATAGAGTGCCACCTGGCTTGTTATTTTTTTTCTTTAAAAACATCCCTTTTGGGTTTAGAAGAGTTAGAAGCAATGATCCCTTTCCTCTCCTTCATCCAGCTTTTCTTTCTGGGATGTTTTTGCTGTTTGTTTGGGTTTTTTTTTTTTTAGATACTGAATATTAAATTAATCTGTTAAATAATAATAATAAATAATAATTAATAATAATAATAACAACAATAATAATAATAGGTTTGACTATGATTGCTTTTTTTCTTCTTCCAGTGCAAGAGCTACTTTTAGAAACTGTTTAATGGACCATACCGGCTGAGCGCTATTAATTTACCAACTGAAATTATAAGCAGTCAATAGCACAGAATTCTATGTTACCATCCCCAAAAGAATGTATTAGCTTCAGCTGTGGTATAGCTTAACAATTATCAAAACATCAAAAGAGTTCACCTGCTGCCAGACTTTCATAGTAAAGCTAAGAATTCTGGTAATACAGTTCCTATTCACATCCTTGAGAATAAGACAGGGGCAGCTTTCATAATAGCACACATAGTAATACTTAAAATGGATAATTTAGTGTATGGGTTAATACGTAGATGTGTGAATTTTAATATTTTACCAGCTAATAAGGAGAAAGCTTGGTTAAAGCTTTCATAGGATTTTGTGTCAATTTGAAAGAAAGCTTTCTAACAGCTCTCCTCATTAGGCAAGCAGCTTTCTTCAGTGAAATTTATTGCGTACTAGGGCAACTTTTGTCAGCCAGTTGCACTACAAAGTCCAGTCAAGATGAGTAACATAGTTGTCTAAGCTCTACTGCAGAAACCCCTAGACTTCTCAGCAGCCGTGACTCAGTTCCTCATGGGCTTGACTCATGCCCTTATTTCCTCAGGACAGATAATATTAAATGAAGCCATTCTATTGCTATCAGAATGGACTTCCCCGATTGGTATTTTTAAGGATTTGCTGCCTGCTCTAAATGGACATTGCAAATTCACTGATTACCTTTCTTCCAAGACAAGACCAAATTGTCCACACAAATTCTGTTTCCTCTCTGAAATGTATCATTCATGTTACTTTCATTTATGCTTGCTTTGCAACCTAGAATCAGCTGTGAATTTTATAAGGCTGCCTGTTTCACAGCTGTGTCTCAGCCACATCCTAAACCGCTCCTCAATCCCTTATGCCAGAAGACTTAATGGAAATAAAACCCATAATGTGTCAAATTCAATAAAGTTAGTAGTTTTTTGTGGTATGTAATCAGAAATTCTCCAAAAAGCCGCCTAATAATACCGTATTGAGAAAGTAATTTTGTCATAATCTACACGATTTATCAACTTGGATGCAATGACACACCTCTGTAACAATTTTAGGTTCCGAACAGGCTCTACCTAACACAACTAGTACAGTTTCTGCACATTTCTAAAGCACAGGCACCATGGATGTGACAATGTCTATGTTTCAGTGGACTCTGTGCATTCTGTAAGAAAAGATGCTTTTCTACATTCTTTTTCTTCCTCCACAGATGTTACCCAAATGTACTCTGTTTTTCTCTTCCCTGGTACAGTAAGCTCAGTTTGATCTCCTGAGGTTTTCCATCCCCTCCATTGCTGCAGCAGATTGATATGGAAATCTTGTTCCTCTTATGCCTGTTCAGTTTGTTTTCTTTCTTTTGTTCTTTTCCCCTCCAATTTGCCAAGTAACGGGAGGCTTCTTAAACACCTCCTAAGGGCTTTGCTACTTTATGAAGAGCATTTAGCATTCATTGGTTTGTAATCGCAATAAAACCTTTTGGCCATGCTGCAATTTTCATTTTCTGGCCAATTGGTTTCACATATGTTCTCAGACCTTTAGAATGTTAAATAATTGTTATCAGAAACATCATTTAAATACAATTCAGTTGATCTCAGCTATGCTATGACTGGTGGCAAGAAAACAAGCATCTTGTTTGTTATTTGACATCGACAGAAAGCAGGTTTGGCCAATGGATATTTTGATTCCTCTAAAATCAAAACTTCTCCATTGGTTCAGAGCCCAATCGTGCTAATGTCTGAGTGATTCTCAGTAGCCTCTGATCCAGCTGCAGTCCTCAGTCCTAAAAGAATGCAATACCTGCTTCGCATCTCACTGCCAGGTCTTCTATTTTTAGGAATATTGTCTAAAAGTATTTTGGTTTTGGGAGCTCAAGGACCACATCACAAAATTTGAAATGTTTTCACTATGTTAAAAAATTTTTGAGCTTCCATTTGTCATTTTAATTTCAACTTAATTAGAAAAGACAAAAAGTTTCCAGCAGTGTTCAGTTCTGCTGTTCCTAGTCAAGAGGCCCCTGAAAAAAAATTTTTTTTCAACTTCCCAAACTGCAAGTTTTTGATCGGAGACCAATAAACTCCCTTTTGAAACTCCCCACTTTGTTCAGGTATTCTTCTGGCATACAGGCAATGTGCAAATTTTGCCTGCATTGCAAAAATAAGTTCCCATTCATAAAATTACATATAAAATCTTAGTGTTAGATGAAGAGAAAATCTTAATAATTAAAAGTCAATGTGTTAAGTGCTCACTTGTTTTCACAATTATCCAAAATAGAAGTCTTGTTAGGCTGAGGTAGCTGCATGATGAGATCTATTGTTGAAAGCATCAAGAAAAAACGCTTTTTGCATGTTAGACGATGTAGTGATTAGAGTACTAATGGCCCCCTGATGTGGCCACAACATGACAACAATGAATTCCACTGTCTGATTAATTCCATTAAATCTAAAGTTAGCAACAGTAAAAAATTTACAGTGGGAAAAGTGCTGCTGTAGACATAACCTACAAGATATTCTAATATAAATATTAATTGAAAATACCTTCAGAGTTGATGATGTTAAAATGAACTTTTCAGGAGAATCCACAGAAGGAAAGCATGAAAACACACACACACACACAATCCCCTTATGGTCAAAGGTTGACAGAAGGTAGCAAATACTTTCAGAAAGCATATTTGTGATATTTCTAAAACTCTGATATTTAATTCTTCTGAGAACAATCACATAGTCTTGTGTTCTTTCACTTTGGTACCATAGGTTAGGTGTATGTATGGCTATGCCAGGTAAGAACTTTTTCAAACTTCCGTCCTGCTCCTTGTCCATTGGAGGGAGGAATGGACAGAGGGAAGCACAGGTAATCTGTTTGCAGTGCATAGGCATTCTTTCTACTAAGATAGCATTATTCTGACTAACATGCTGTATGTGCGTTTCAACATGATTTCAATAAAATTATATATTTTAAACATTCCTATCAGTTCTTTCTGATTATTTAAAACTGCAGCACACATATTGCATAATTCATGTTCAAATAATTTGCTGATATAGCAAAGAGTTGCTCTTTATAACAATTGTTTAAAAGAACAAAATGAGGGTATTTAAGTGGCTAATCATACAGTTTGTCTGGGAAGATATGAGCATTTAAATTGCATACTGATAAACTGATCAGAAACGAATGCTGGCAGCTACTAAAAATACAAAACAAAAGATGATGTCTGTGCATCTGTGGTGTTATTTAAATAATAATTGCATTTTAAACCACTTTCCTTTATATTCCTTTATTAAAAATAACCAATTATGGAAAGAATTGGCACCAAAATTCGTATCATAAAAACACACCTTACAGTGTGAATGACAGAATGTTATTTTTATATGTATGATTTAGTCCAAGTGTTTCCTAAGAGTAAGAAAAAATTTCAAATATTTTTGAAAAGTGTGCAGAAAATGTACCTTTTCAAAGTGAATTGGATTTCCATGGTTGGAATACAGTCTGATAGCAACTGAATTATTCTAAATGGATCAAATGAGGCAAAACAAACTGTAAAACTAGGAACCATTGGCTGAGTTGCTTTACTGCTTGTGTTTCTGAGAACAGAGAAATGTGGCATCTTTGTCTCCCTGTTGGCTTTACTCTGGTATAACCCAGATGTATTCAGGATAAGGAATTCTGGTTGGAGTTGTTTGCATTTTTCTGAGAAATATTGTCCAAAATGGGATCTGTGTCTATCAGAAAGCAGAGAAGGCTCAGGTGCAGTAATCCACTTGAACACTTCTACAGTATCTTAAAAAAGGGTATTCGCTGTTTTGGCTACTTTTCAGGAATCACCTAACTGAAGCATATCAGTTTTCTGTGAAAAGCATGCAAATGTTCACCAAATTATGTTTCAATATGTTAAGAAAATTTTAAAGGCTTAACAATGAAAAAAATCTTCTAAATGCCTATGACAGTATATAATTATTTTCTATCCTTTGTCAGCAAGTGCCATAGCTCTCAGGAAGTAACACTGTAATGTTTCTAGCCATGAACATGATCAGTTCAAAGGAACTACTTCAGAATTTGGTCGTACTACTCAGTGAACATGTTGTGCGTAACAGCTACAAAAGAATCAGGGCAGTTTTGCAACTGATTTGTAGCTAAAAGAAAAGAGCTGAATTGGCAGTGCTTGTCTAACTTGATTGTAGCACTCAGGTATAAATAATTTGCAATGACTCTGTGGTTAGACCCTAAGGTATGGAAAAAAGGAGCGGTTCAAAATGTGAAAGGTTACTTATAAAGAAGGATGACAGATCACAAGAATAAAAGTTTCGCATATTAAAAGTAGTTTTATTCTTATCTAGTTCTCAGCATTAGCAGCTACTTGGCTACCCAACTTATTTGGTCCAATAAGCCCCTGTTTTGGCAAATTATTGATGTCTCATTCTCTTGAGGTCTTCAGACTGAGACTGGAGGCCTTCCTGTTGGACTCCATGCCTACTCAAGCCATAGAGCTTCCTATGGAAAAAATGCTTGGTGAAGCGCTAACGTTGTAGTGCAAAGGGTCCAACTAAATGATCAAAGAGGATCATCCCAGACCTAAAATCTGCTACACTTCATGCTTCAGCTTCTGGATGCTGAGTCAGTCCTCACTTGAGAAGAGAAAGAATTTCAGGATGCCAAAAATATCTTTGTTTAAGATGGCTTTAATAATACCCTTTCATTATTCATTGGCAGTTACCATGGCCCTTTAAAAACTGTTTTTTAAGGATTGGGCTATCCTCTTTCATATGTTTTATAGTTGTTTAATTTTTCTTCCTGTTTGAAATGGGTAGTGCACCTTTATCATTAACATGCTGTATGTGTCTCCTTACTTGACTTTTACATTATTGCTCTAGCTATTACTATGCATGCATTATTTATATGGTTGGCTATCAAGGAAAAAAGGCAAGCAATTTACTTGTCAAAACATATTAGAATGCATGACTTTAAATCAAAGTTGCACGGGTTTGTAAAAAGCTATAATAAATGTTCTTTGGCTAATATGTTAGTGTCATGCAGTGGGCATGCTCAATGTATTGGCTAAGAAACCTGTAATCGCTTTAAAGATTCATTGAATAGGAAAGAATTTTAGATTATTATGCTTTGCTTTTAATTGTATGATATTAAGACTTAATTTGTGAAGACAGTATAAGAAAATTCTAACCTGTGCTTTAATGTTACCATCAGATTTAAACAGGTATTTGCTCAGTATGAAAATTATAAACATCATGGAACCCAATTATCTAAAGCTAACCTACAAATACAGACCTCTGGACTTAAAAATACATCTTCTCTGCAGAGTGCATTCCTCTCAGTTACAAAAAGTTCCTGTAATGTAGACAATTCTGTCCTGCAGGACATGGATTTTACAGCTCCTATGGCCTTATGCTTCTGTTGTAGGACACAAACAATTGCAACTGAAATCGCTATACACAATCCTTACTTGACAGGTTCCCAAAAAATTGATGGCAGCCACCTGTTTTGTGCAGAAGGCGAATTAGCTTCCTGTGAACTACATCAAGAAAGCATTTTGACAAACACAGAATAGTTTCCAGTTCCCAGTTACTCTTGCCACATATAGAAACTCATACACTTTATTTATAATCATTGTTTAACTAGCACTGAAAATTTGTAAAGTTTAAATTCACTGACCAAACTGAAAAACAAGTTGATGCAAAAAACCCAACAATTTTTACCTGTCTCACAAATAAAACTTGGAAAGCAACTGAGGGTCAAATATCTAGAACATAAATTTTAAAATTAAATCCAGGCAAATCTTACAACAAAGTATTTCCAAATAGAAAACAAACTATAATTCTGAATATGTTTAAATTAAATATTTAGTGCATTACATTTCTTACTTCATTTTTGGAACATAGCTTTTTATTGGATTCAGCAGGGTCAACTTGAAATAGCATTTTGGGTCAAATAAACCTTTCTGGTTTATTCAAACTTTCAAACTGCTGTCACAAAGGTGTAACGAATGTTTATCACACTTACAGACATGCTTATAAACACAAGCCCTATTTTTAAATCATTGTCTACCACACCAGAGAGGTTTTTCTCCTTTCCTTTCCTTCTTTTCCTTTTTTTTTCCTTTCAGTTGGATTCAGTATGTCTTACTGAGCCCCTATGTAGCATTTATCTTTCATTCAGATGAAGGTTAAAATCACTTTTCTTAAGTTTTTCCATACAAAAAGGAAGTGACTTGAGAATGTGAAAGTTCATGGTGTTCACAGGACACGTTCTCTCTCTCTCATTCTGAGAGATTCTATGTCATTATTTGGTAGCAGTGTGCCAAACAACAGAGCCTGTTGGTTTTAGGCAAATTCCTGAAGGATCTATGAACATACGTTATCCAGAAGTAGCCACAGTTTCTTCCTGAATCATGTTGAAATTACTGAAAATGAAAGGGAGCTTAGGTGAATGTTGAAGTAATTATAAAAGTTATCAAGCAGTAATATCTCAGACTCTGGGGAAAATACCGGCTGATGATGTTCTTCATAAGGAGAAGGGAGAAATGCACCGTGGCAGAGTCCAGTTTTATTAAGATATGGTGGCACTTTCAAAGTAGCTGGAAAACAGTATGGTTCAGAACAATTAACAGTGCACTATTTTCCATTCCTACTGACATGGCAGATTACCCAAGAGTTCAACAAAAGCAAAGTGGCATTGGGTTCTCAGGTTGGAGACTGATCCATTCTGCATATGCACCAATTCTGAATAAGAAGTCAGAAAAAAACCTGACAGACAACACAGCCGTATTTTTATCTAGGTAAAAACCAGGAGCAGTCTATGTCTTAATGTCTAGGAAAATTTGGCATTAGCCAAGATTTGCTTGAATTAAGTGCTGTCCGAGCAGTGGGAGATCTCTGTCTTGAAGAGCTTGCAGTTGGAGTATTGTGCAATGGGCAATACTGTATGTTTTGCTAAAAGTTATGTTCTAGCTTAAGTGAGATTAATCAACTTGATACCTGAGGTGTTAGCTGAAATTATTTGACCTATGTTATTACCTGACAGTGGGTCAGATTACCCTAATTTATGTAAAAGCTGTGGCCATAAGATAATTTTTTTCATATGGTAAAATAGTCACCTTTTATTTTGTCTGTTCTCAGCTTCAATCTGTTTCAACATTTGAACAACATGAGCTTCACATTTGTTAGGAAAAAAATCATTTTAAATTAGTCTTTTTCATATTCTTATTTATGATCTCAGAGGAAGGAAAAGCACATTTTTACCTGGGGGAAATATGCCATTTTTAGAAGGCCTATTTGTCAGATTGTAGAAGGTGTTAAAAGAGGAAGCAATTATTAAGGTTCTGCAGGGGGAATCAGGGAAAATAATTTATAAAATATTATTTGTCTAAGGTTGCTTTTAAAAAAAATATACAGATTTGCTAAAGCCAGTCTATTAGTTATGTTCCCCATGTGAAAAGAGCAAGACAATCCTGGGTTAACTATTTAAAAAGGCTGTAACAAGATGGTGTTTGATATATTGAAATTATATTTGAAAGAGGAAAAAATGCTTACAGACAAAGGAGAAAATTGCAAGGTTTAACGGAGTTTTATTGTAAAGAGATTGATGGACATTTGTGGGCATGTGTAAATAGGTTTAGTCAGTGCTTCAGTGAAAACAACATTGGAGATAAGAAAAATGCCATCTTCCTGCTGTTGTACAGTGCAAGACACATGAAGGCTTGTTGGATTTTCTGTCTCTTCGTAAACCTGATAAAGGCAAGAAATTATTCCAAACAGACAATAAGTAAATGCAAACCATTTATCGTAAATGGATTATTATGCTTTAAACTGGTTGGAGAGTTTGAGTGGAAAAAAAGCACATTGTATAGCATGCCAAGTTTATTTTGGATATGATGGAGAATGCTCTGGAGATACATGACCTGACTGACTACTGGAAAAACAGCTCGAAGATCAGATGGTGGGTCGGATGATAGACTCATTCGAGGCTGTGGAAGTGATGGGTATTTTTTTGTCTGGTCTGTGGATCTCTGATCAGATATTATGACTAGCCAAGTGTAGATGCCAACTTTACAATGAACCGAGTTGTTCTTCAGATTGTGTTGACTAGATCTCTGGTGACTGTAATGTGAACGCACATACCTAGCTCACATACAAGTCTCTAACTGTGAATATCTACATATAGAGGTCCTTAGCTGCAGCTTTTCTAAGCCACAGAAATCAAAAAAGCCCAGATGACAAATTTCCAAGTAACCCTGTTTACAGCCCATGTAGGGCAGCATGGACTGAGAATTGCCAGAAGCTCAAAGAAACGCAGAAATATTAATACAGGGATGCTGTAGGACAAGCCAACCTTGGATTTTGCTCCTGGGTTCTGTCCTGGTGAATTCTAGTGCCTTGATAGCAGAGAATTTCGTATTCCACTTAGCAGAGAGTGACCATTATTCACCCAGGAGGTGGGCGATGTGATGCTGAGATCTATGCTGAGGAGAGGAAAGAGCCAGCTGAGGTTTCTAACACACATAGCTGGTCAGCAATAGAGACAGAAATAGAATTCAAATCTCTTGCCTCCAAGCCAAAGACTTCTTTACAAAAATTTCCTTGTTTGTATTCTTCCTGAAGATGTCCTTTCATTTTGCCCTTTGTTTTGTAGCCTCCTTCTGGACTTTCTTCCTTTAATTATTGTTATTTATCAAGAAGTTTTATTGCAGTCCTTCTTTAAAGCTATATATAAAATAAAAATTCTCCTTCATACACTGCGAATGCTAAATAGATAGTATGATTATATTGAAGGACAAAGTACATCACATGTGACTTCCCAGCCTTCCCCTGCAAAAGAAATACAAGATCATGTTTAATGAGTCTGTTGACAATACAAGAAAGGATCTAGTCTGCCTCAAGCTTTATAAATATACTTTAGCTGGAAGGCTTAGTTATGTAGGATATGACAAACTTAAGCTCTATGATCTTAGCTAAGAAGAAATCTCTGCGGAAGCTGGTTATCTGTCATGGGGCTGATACCAAAAGAGTTCAGAGATTATGGAAAAGCTTTGTGAAAACAATATGCAGATGGGAGGGGGGAGTTCACCCACAGGATTTTTAATTTTTAATAGTTGAGTATGAGTTGATAAGAGTAAGCTAGAGAGACAATAGGATATTTCACAGAATCAGGACTCCTCTAAATATTGCATCATGTATTTCATCCTCTTAATGAAGCTTGGGAGAGCTGTAGAATGATATATATTGACCTGGAGGAATTAAGAACTCTGTGTATTTTCAGTGATATTGTTCTTGGCCTTTTTTATGCTTTCCTGAAGGTTAATTATTTGTGGATCTTTTATCCTATTTGTATCTTGGAGGTTCGAGTAAGCTAAATGAAAAACAGCTTATGTACAACTTTCTTATTTCAGCTGTTTTAAACTGGCTTTTTCTACATAAGTCGTACTGAGAAAAATATTCTGAAAGAGGATTTGTATACAGATGTATGTCAGTCTTTCAGAATGACTGATAAGAAGAAATGGGAGGGAACAGCACCCTGGGATATCATCTAGTCCATTCTTTGCCCAAAGCAGGGTCATTTATACCAAAAATATTCTTAACAGGCACTTGTCTAGCATGTTTTTAAAAACTTTTATGACAGAGGTTCTACAAATGCCTTTGGTAATCTTTTCTAGTGCCTCTCTATCCTTACCATTAGGAAAGTTACAGATATTTTCCATTTTGCAAAAGATACATGCTGAAGTTTAACACTGACAGTAGGTAGTAACTGTCCTCAACTGAATTATTCTCAAATTAAGAAAAGTTTTTAAAAGCTTAATGTAGGTAATGAGTGACTAAGATACTGCTTCTTACAGAAGACTTTCATATAATTATGGGATACATGTGAAAGGTGGCAAAGATTTGCCTCAGTCTTTTCCTCACAGTGACTTCACCAGAGAAAACAAAAGACAGGTGCTATCACTTAAAAAGCTGGATTTATTAGGCCATAAACTAGAATATTTAAAACTGTCAGCAAATGGAAAAGACAGAATAAAAATTTGCTTATAAAGCAATCTTCCCCTGCCCAGTGCATCCAAGGAGGTTTCCTTCTACTAGGTTTAGTTTCACTCAAACCAATGGCTTCTGTGTTGCAGCCAATTGTACATGGTGCCTTCTGATGCCTGGGACATTTTTTTTCCCATCACCTCTGATACCTGTCTATGTGTTTGCCCCCTAGTCTTCTGGCAAGCTGTAGATTCACAGGTCCTGGAGGAGACTTTCTGCTTTTCTTTGCTTCCCTGCCATAGCTTCGTATCTGGAAGTTTCTATCCAGAGCAAATGGGATCTGTCATGATTTAACCCCAGCCACCAACTACGCACCACACAACTGCTTGCTCACTCCCCCCCGGTGGGATGAGGGAGAGAATCGGAAGAGTAAAAGTGAGAAAACTCATGGGTTGAGATAAAGACAGTTTAATGGGTAAAGCAAAAGCTGCATTCACAAGCAAAGCAAAGCAAGGAATTTGTTCACTACTTCCCATCGGCTGGCAGGTGTTCATCCATCCTCAGGAAAGCAGGGCTCCATCACACGTAACGGTTACTTGGGAAGACAAATGCCATCACGCTGAATGTCCCCCCCTTCCTTCTTCTTCCCCCAGCTTATATACTGAGCATGACGTCATGTGGCATGGAACAGCCCTTTGGCCAGTCTGGGTTAGCTGTCCTGGCTATGCTCCCTCCCAGCTTCTTGTGCACCTGGCAGAGCATGGGAAGCTGAAAAGTCCTTGACTAGTGTAAACTCTACTCAGCAAGAACCAAAACATCAGTGTGTTATCAACCTTATTCTCATCCTAAATCCAAAACACAGCACTATACCAGCTACTAAGAAGAAAATTAACTCTATCCCAGCTGAAACCAGAACAGGTTCCTGCCCCCCGCCCCTGCCCCGCAATTAACCCTCACCTCAGGAAAGAACAAACTCCTTCTGCAGCCAAGAAATTCCACCTCAATTCTCTTTCACCCTTATAAAAGAAATATGTGAACTCTGACAAAAAGCAAGCAGATCCTGATAGGGATCATCTCAGAGCCACGTTACTGTACCAGTCTTTATTTCAAAACAATGAACAATTTGAGACACTTTCAGAAGGAGCCAAAGATTGAAGTGGCAAAGGTGGGAATAAGTCTCACTTAAAGAGATTTGCCATCATGTGAATGTTTCCTTCAATAAACTGCTAGACAACCTTTGTGTCTGCTAAAGCAATTGTTTTTAGCTCCTCACTTTAAGTAACTTTAAAATTAACAATAAAACTTTCAGTTAGTAAAGGGGAACTTCTGCTTGCTTTCCTCCTTCTGATAATAAATATGTGTGGAAAGGAAATTATGCTTAAAATCATTGAAATATGCTTTTATAGTTATAATGTCCTTTGGCATGTTCCTTGGTGAAATCATCTTTGATCAAATATCTTCTAGAGTATCTTCTGGATTTTTGCTTTCAAATGCTTGTTTCCTGGTCAATATAAAGAATTTGTCTTACTTTCAGAAGAAAGGAATGATTTCTTTTGGCCCTTATTTCTCTACGTGATTTTGTAGACCTCAGGAACAACCTCAAACCTCATCAAATGTGAAATAAAGACAAATCATTTTTGACTGAATGTCAACTCATTCAGTCTTTAGTCAAAGCTTTGTTCTGCCACAGACTTCCTTCCTGACCTCCAGCAGTTTAACGGCAATCAGTTCCACGAGACTTAAGTTTATCTAACCATGAGTTAGAAACCTAAACAACTTTGTGGGTCTGGTAATTGCCCTCCCTCTCTCAATGTTATTTTCCATTATATATGGTGTGAAAGAGAATTGATTTTTGACCTGTGCCAACTTGTGTTTAAGATGAGAGAGCAAGTGTAAACTTTGATAGAAATCCATTCAGTGGTGTATCTATTATACATAGTCATTCTGCCCCTCGGATCAAAGTGGATGTGCAGTTTGAGCACATATGCAGCGAGTCCTTTGTACTGTTAGCTAATTCATATATGCAGTAGCATCCAGAGTACCAGATTAGCATCTGCTGTATTGGACAATGAGCAGAAGGAGACTTTTCTCCTGCCTCATCTAAGGGTAGGATCCATCTAATCCAAGAAGATGAACAGCAAAATGGTGGGAAAGAATGTGACAATAAATTTCTTCTATATAAATTGTTAAATACTGTTTTTTAAAGCTTTTTTGAAAGTCATATAAAATATCATCTCTCTTTGTTAGTTACTCCAGCCATTAAAAACAGCTGAATTTTTACTAGTGTCATGCCAAAGGGACAGGACTAGAAGGCAACTCTGATGGCATGCACTAATCCCTGAACTATGCGTGGACACTGTTTTGTGGAGTGTAATAGCCAGAACAGCATTGAGACTGGGCTAAAAGTTAAAAAAAATGAACAATAGCAAGGCAGTTCCCAGGGGCTGTTTTCTAGGTTAGACATAGCCCAGGTATGCAGGGAAGGACTGGGCAATAACTGACAGTAAATATCCTTAAGACATGTTTATGAATGTGTAAATGAAAGACAAAAGGTTAAACTTATATATGGACTGAAATATGCTCTAGAACATTAGACATAAAGGTGCCAGTTAAAACAGAAACTAAAATACGGATCCTCCTCTAGTGCAAATCAGAGACATTTGATTTGTGTTTAGTGTTAAACCCAAGAACCACTGGTACTGTAAGACTACAGGATCATCAGTAGGGTGGCTGGAAGCAACACTTCCCAGATTCAGACAGGACAGAGCATTTATGTTCAGAAGACTCATCTCTTACATTCAGCTTATGCCTGCTGGCATGATTAAAAGTGTAAGTAAAACAAGCATCAAGGACAGTAAATGTTGTCTGCAGTCATCAAATACTTTCTACAGCATAGATTTCCAAAGTTTCCAAGGGTAGATATGTGCAAAATTCTCACCGAAAGTCATTGGGAGATGTGTGCCTCAATGTCCTTTGAATTTCGGAAGTCTGTTTTTCTTGTTGTCCGTCCCAGTTACAAAGATTTTTTTTAAGTTGTGGTTATGCCCTGGTGTTCTTCAAATCATTAGTTTTGCCACTGCATTTATTAGGAGCAGAATGGGGACCTCCAGGAGGAATATTGGACAAGCTGCTTTTCTGAGCTTTTTCTGAATGCTTCACGTAAGTAAGTAGCCTTTATTTTCTTCACTCTATCACCCACTTCCATTTGATTCTCTTTTTCTAATGGACTTTTACACGTATTGGAGAGCGAAGCCCTGATGTTTCTAATTTTCAAAAGGTATTTAAAAGAGAAATATTGGAAATGTCTGGATTTCCCCCACTTTTCTATTGCCTACAGATTAATTAACATAAACACACTTTTATTTTAAAAGACATTTTAAAATGCATTTCAAACAGCCTGTAGAATATTCATGGGAGATCATTTAATGCACAGTCTCATTGCAGAAGTCAAATTACAATTCAGCAATAAATTTGTGACAGTAGGTGTAACGAAAACACCATCATTATTTGGGACACAGCTATATGACTGGAGATATTTAAATTGCTTACTAAAAAGTACATTTTTTCAGACTTTATGAGACATTATTACTATGCTTTTTTTTAAAATATATTTTGGGCAGGGTGGTTCTAGATCAGGACTCTCCTGTGTTGGGGAGTATACAACAAAAAACAAGCCAAAAAGAGATAGAGGATTGTAATCCTATACTGGACACCGGAAAATGAAATCAGACATTCTATAATTTAAAGATATCTGCATGAAAGACAGGAGAAATACTGTGAAGGGGATAATGCCTAAGCAATCAGTGCAAGTTTTTTTTCAGTTTACTGTTCCTTAGGGTAGGATTTTGTTTTTACTATGCTACTTAACTTTTTGTCTCTTGCCACTTACCAACTAGGTCATTCTGCAAAGTTCTGTGCCAAGAATTTTGAGAAAATATATTTCCCTCTGAGGATTTATAACATAATTCTGTCTTATTATGCCTGGTGTTTTTCTCCTCATGTTACGATATCCTCAAAGAGGAAAGAAATAAAACAGCTTGTCTTCTTGACAGGAAGGCACAAACACACTGGAAAAATTAGTTGCAGCAATTAGACAATATGATGATGCCAACTCGTGCACTTCTGAAATGATCCTAGAACAAGAGGGAACCACTTAAAGAGTGTGGGAAGTTCCCTATGAGGTGGAAATGAAAAGGATAATAATGACTAATTCTACGATATTTCAGCAATAATCAAGTGGTGAACCTCCATCAGAAAAACAAAGTCCTTCTTTACATCTTATTCCTGCCTAGTTAGCATTGACCTCTAGCAATGTAACCTGTAAAATAAAGCAGGTGCTTGCTGACCTAATTGTAGTAGAAATTGAAATATTTATCCTTTTTACTAGAGTGGAAAAAAATCCTGGAGTTTGCATTTAATTCTCTTTGTGGATTCCTTCAACAGATGTTCAAACTTTAACTTAAATTGAACAGAACTGTTGTCTATTTTGTGGACATTAAACCACCTACATAACACATCTGAACTCCATGCATATGGAAACTCAAAGCTTAATGAAGAAAGCTTCAGTTACTACAGATTAATGTGGGAATAAGGGAGTTTTAAAATAAATATTGGATTAATTTGATTTGATGGTTTGCTACTTAAAAGAAGTAAACAGAAAATTGTAAAAGAGGTGTTCATGATAAACGTTTGGAATGTTTTCTAAAAATCTCATATTTGGTTTTCTGAGGTACAAATTATCCAAACCCAGGAACTACAGAGGAGTTTCACATGCAGGAATAGGAAAAAGAGGGAACAGAAAGAGACAGGACCTCGAAATGTCCTTCCTTCCTTCCTTCCTTCCTTCCTTCCTTCCTTCCTTCCTTCCTTCCTTCCTTCCTTCCTTCCTTCCTTCCTTCCTTCCTTCCTTCCTTCCTTCCTTCCTTCCTTCCTTCCTTCCTTCCTTCCTTCCTTCCTCCATTACTCCATGGATTGACTTTCTTTTGCCCTTTCCTCCTTCATTACTGTGTATTGTCCTAATCTCAACTAATTTTTTGTATGTAATCACAAGGATTCTAAATCCCTGCCCTAGAAAGAGAATAGTGTAACATTCACTGGGGCAGCTCTCCTGAGCCAGCATTCATTAATATGACAATATGGGACTGCAGAGAAATGCATGGGAGGGCTATGCACCAAAAGGAAGCCTTTCACACAAATGGGCATATTCTAATCTCAGTTGAATCTTCTAGTTAAATCTCCTTTAGTGGGCTAAAGGAACTTTGCTATCAGTAGGTGATAGTCATCAGTCTTCCGATTCTCATATTTTTTTTCTTGGCAGGGAGGATTCAGCAGCAAGGGCAGAGATCTCTAAACGGTTTGTATCTTTTTCCTTTTTAAGCCTTTTTGTGAGTTCTGACTCATGGAATGGAAATATTGCATCTCAACATTTGCCTTTGTATAGAGAAATTAAAAGAAAAATGATAGCCTGCCAGATTTTTTTTTAAAGCAAATTCTAGGTATTTGTAAAATTACTCCTGTATATTAAAATTGTTCACTTGATAATTCCAGAACCCTGTACATTCCCTGTGACCTCCAGTTATCCCTGATCTTTAACCTGGGACTGCAAAGATGTGAAGGAGCAATGATGACATCCAGAGGATTGGTCAGAGTAAATAGTCCACTCTAGCTCTTAGAGAACATCTGTTCCCATCACAAGGAAAAGCCAGTTTCAAGCCTTTCTTCACAGAAGTTTCTTTGAAAATTCAACCTGCTGTTGAACTATCACCAGCTCAAAGAAAGGACTTTTTTTTCTCTCCCTCTCCTCCATCAGGTTTCTTCTCTGCCATACATACACTATGCTTTAAATTGGAGTGTAGTCTAGCAACACATTTGTAATTTCTGTCTGTCTCATCCCTCTTTCCTATCAGTCATTCCTTAAAAAAACCCTGAAAATGATGTCAAACGTTGTGAGTCTTTGCTGCTTTTCTGACACATCTCGCACCTCTGACATTGCTGGTGGAAATTTGCTCCTCACTGAGATTTATCCCTCCTCTTCTCACACAGCTGGTGCACCGAATTTTGGGGGAAGCTGTTCCCTCTGCTGGCCTGCAGGCCACCAGGACACACACCTGGTCCAGTTTCCTGCATGAAGGAGGAGCTCAGAGGATGATCCAGGTCCAGTTCAGACGCCTCATCACAGCTTACTTGTACTTTGTGCCCAGGAACATGAGGGAACAGGCCCGTAACAAATCTCTTTTCCACCAGGCTAGGACATATTTGGAAAAGCTGTGGTGACTTGTGGATGGGGATGGCTTACTGAAAGGAGACCAGACACCAGACCTGTGTGAGGGAGAAAAGAGTTAAAGACCCATAGGAAGAAGAAAATATGTGACTCAGTAGAGATATGCAAATACAAGGTCTTGTTTCTTCCCTGCAGTGAGCTCTGATATGCTGAGCATAAGCTTTAAAGATGTAAAGATTGTCAGTGTGCATGACGCACATTTACAGAGCAAATCCAGAGGGCAACGGACATGAAGAAAGAACGTAACTTGTTCTGTACGTGCAAATGAAGAGAAAGAGCTGAATGACTCATCCAAGCCAAGATCTCAAGGGTCACTTGTCATTACACATCTGAGGGACTCACAAAGCTATGAAGCACAGCATAGATGCACACTGTAGCATTACATACAGGCATTGACAAGAGATCCTGGGTTTGAAGCAGATCCCTCTGTTTACACGGTAAGATTTCCACTGATGTGGCACTGATGCTTATATACCACATCCCCAGTTTTTCTCAGATCAGGTTTACTATCTGCTTCAAAAATCTGTGCCATCCTTCTGTTTGTCTTTCTTGTAGACAAAATATGCTCTTATATCCATCAGAGTAAAAAATTAAAAATTCTAAAGCAGGACAATCTAGTAAGTGGACCAGTGGGAGGGGCAACTCAGCATTCACTTTATCCACACAAAAGAAGCGAGGCTTGCAAAAAGATTGCCTTTATAGCTGAATATCTTCAAAGGTACCACAGCCTTCCTTTATCTCCTAGTACTGGTAATGTGTAACTTCTTCCCATAACAACTTTCTGTCTTTCCTCCTTCCCCAGACCTTTTCAGCCTGAACTCTCCCTCACGCATAGAAAGAGAAAAGTAATACAAAACTGTTTTAATCTGTTCTGTTCCCTGAAGTATGCCAGTGAAATACCACTGCTTTTATTTCTCTATGTTCTAAATTTTACACATTGCCCGACCAGTGATCCTTATTTAAACAGAACAATTGAGACCCAAGGTTAGCTGCTTTTGTTGTTCTGTTAGGATCTGATTCCATTGTCACCCAGCATCCTAGACTTACTCTTTTTAAAACTGAACTAATTTTTGTTGCTTATGTTCAAAATCCCAATGTATTCATCACAGACAATAGGAAGACCCACACAGCTTTAGACGTAAGTTCTCCTGTTGTCAATAGAGCAAAACAATTAAAGTCCTTTAAAAATTGTGTGGAGTGGATAACGTTGAGAGCATTTCTGTCACTTAAAGCTAGCTGGAGTCCCTGAACTAAGCCTGTGTGATCTCCATCAATCAGCCAAAGGATCACCTTCAGCATCCCAGCCAATGTCTTATCTCCTAACTGACTCTGAGCAGCGCAAACAGACACTGTTGTGTGCAGTGTTTCTTGGTGAATTGGCATAAATTGACATAGTAGAGGTGACCTGAAGCTAAACATGATGTCCTTTCAAGACCCTTTTGTAAAAGTGCCAGTGCAGGCTTTCAGGCAAATTTTTCGCTCAAATTGAGAAAACTTGGTTTAGGTTTACAGAGGAAAACAAACAAACAAACAATCAAACAAACAAAAACACAACCAGCTTCCCCAAAACTGGATATGAAACTTGAAGTGGTTGATACCTACCGTGTGGGTGCAAATATTTCGAGCCCTGCACTTGAGAAGACCCTGTTTTCTGGACAGGGCCTGCGTTTGTTGGGGAGTTGAACAATTCCAGTCATTTTGATCTTGTTTCTTCCCCTTTGGATTGGACACTTGAACTATGTCTTTTGCTCGGAGCTCCATATCAGCCCTTACTTAATCATCTTTTTACAGTCGGTGAATCATTTTATAAGCACTTCTAAGTTGTGTAAGTAATATTTCCAAATAGCTACAATTTCAGTTTCAAAGAAAAGAGAATTCAACTTTTAACAGATTGCAGACTTACATGCGGATGACTTTGATTTGGATGGGCAACTGCTGGCATAAACCTGAGTGAAACGTGGGCTAGACTGGCTTGTATAAGGATTATGGCTTTCTCATTTTCTTCTTCGATGCTGTGAATAAAAACTTTTCTTTCAATAGATACCAAAGCTGAAGGGCAAGCATGTTTCTAACCAGTGTAGAAAAGGTAAAAGGACTCAGATGGAGCCAATAAAACTGGGGTTGTGAAAGAGGTGATTGGGAAATCCCCTTTCTGTAAGAAAGAAAACACACTTTCCCTCTGCTGTTAATATTTCTCTTTTGCAGTTTCATACTGATGTGTTTATATAGACCAAAAAGAGTTTATCCAAGAATGGAAGAATGGAAAGAAGGAAAAAATTGGCTAAAACATTAGCTAAAGTGAACCCATCCACATCTGAGTGTGAAATAAAGGAAACGTTCATTACTAAGGAAATATATTTAGCTTCATTATCCTCCAACAACTTCTGAGGCTTAATTAATGTTTTGCCGCATTTTGAGATCACCAGATGGGCAGCACTATAGAAATGCAAAATGTTTTTTATTATAAACACCTTCAATTTGTGGATGAGCATCAGCTCAGAGGGTTGTGAAATAAATATATAGTCAGGTGTTTGGACAAAGGAGTGAGGCAGGTGCTGGCCAGGCTTTTTGGTAGTACAAAGGATTTTGTAAGCATTCTGGTCCCACTTCAAGAGGAGGCCACTGCAGACATATTCAGAGAGTTTAATATACTTCACTCAAAGTACTTCAATGTCAAAATCAGGAGATGGCTTAAAATAACACATTTGTTTAAAATAAATAAGCATATTTTGACTTTGGATTTTCAAGACCTAAAGATTTTTTCTAACGTCTGTTTTTAAGCTTCCTTCAACCTCAGCTGTGCCATGAACTACACAAACACGCAAACATAATACATGTACATTTGTTTGTATAAATGTTCATAAGTATCAAGACGGAAGTTGAATTCTGACTATAGGAGCTGTAAGTTCATGGGAGGATCTTCGTGACAAGTGAGGGCTGGGTGTGTGGGTCAAAAGAATATGATAAACTGATCTCTCATTATGATATTTTATATATGAAAAATTCATAATGATCAGGTTAGGACTGTGCCACTTGCTCTTTAGGAGAAGGAAGAGTGCAATAGATATCCATGAAATGTACAAATCCTAGCAGATAAGAAGAAATACTCTACTCTCCAGGGTAGAGTACTGATTTCTTACTTCCCCATTGTTCCAAAAGAAGGTGGTATAAAACAGAGATGATAAAAACAGTGCTAATGGATGGGCAATGAGAGATGGAACGGGTTACTAAGGTCACTTTTGTGACTATTCAAAAATTAACATCAGAAAATCCTTCTCCATCTTTTGGTCAGGTCAGCTACCTCATTCTGGAGGGATACTGTGAATTTTCAAGGAATGCAAAATACTATGTTAATTAGATCTATTAGGAAATGTAGACTTTGACATATTAAATAGTCTCTTTAATTATGGTAATGAATTGTTATGGTTGTTCGACTAATGGCTTTTGTCATTCACAAAGATAGGGCATGACTGTTAGAGAAATACAACGAGAATTAAAGTGCATGATAGAGGCCAATTCAGAAAATGCACATATTGCAAATATCTCTTTTTCTTCCATGAAATATTGTTCAGATAGAACGATAACCACCGCACAATACAGAAAATCCCCAAATGGCCCAACAGGCCCAACAGAACATTCCCCAAACCAGTGGTTATTATTATTTTCCTGTAGATTAACCTGCCCCTCTGCCCCATGATTTCAATTAAGCATAGGTTATGGAGTAAAGCATTACAATGGAAGGTTGTATACCTCTTCTTAATAATTTCCTTGCCTCTGATTCCATAAATTTAACTTTCTTTTTCCCACTGATTTTATTTGGAGCTATTTACCCAGAATTTTACAGGGGTTATGAGAGCACGACAACCTGATCTTGCAGGATTTTTTTTGACTTATTATCAGGGACTAATACTTTTGAGGGAAGACAGGTATTGAGACACAAATTATACATCTGAAAGTATGACAATTCTAGTGTTCTCTCAAGGAAAAAAAAAGCAACCTGATTCTATCACATCAGGTGATGGGTACCTGCTTAACTGTGAGGTCCTTCTTTTGGTTGCAGACCCCAGACGGATACATGAATGATTCTTCTCTTCTGTTTGTTAATATATTGCTTCTCATTATACTAGAAGTAAGGGAAATACAATTCCTTATTTACTTTCTCTGTGCCAGTTATGACCCCCATTCATGGCACTGATTTTAGCTGGGAAGGTATCCCACAGTCTGTCCACGTTGGGTGTAAAATGGAGCTCCGACTTGTTTTAGCATGCTGGGTCTCCAGTCATTGCCAGCTGTACAGAGAGAGGCAATGAATTACAGCATAAATGTAGACTTAGACAATGCAAACATGCAGCATAGATACTGGGGGAGTTATTTGATATCAGTACATATTTTAGTTTATTAAGAAAATGGAAAAAGTCCTACTGCTAAAGTCAATGGAAATGACATAGGCATTGAATGGAAGGCTATAAACTATGGTGCAGAGACTGGAAGGGAACGCTCCTGACCAGTAAATTAAATATAAACACTCTCCTTGACTTCAAGGAACCAGGATTTGACCCTGGGATTTTTTATCAACTATGGTAAAAAGTAAATCACTCTATGTCAGCCTGTAATATATATTATGTTAATGTCCTTGCTAGCCATACAGACATGAGACTTGAATGACCGAGACTTGTTCATTGCTCAGATCGGAAGATGTGCTCATTTTTTACTTAGTTCTTGGTTTTTGGCTTTTGTAAATACTTCATTGCAAATCCCCAAGCTCTTAGAAGCTTTAGATAATTAAGTTAATCTACAACAGATTTGTTTTGGGAGTATTTCTGATTCAACATTTGCTAGCAACAGAAGTTTTCCAAGGGCACTGCTGCATGGAGTTTAGGTCATTAATAGATTGAGGCACTGTATGAACTGTGGGAAGGCACCATCCATGTAACAGTTGCCAAGTCTGTCCTGTATTGTATAAACACGATAGTTCCTTTTCCAAGAACAGTTGGAGAAAGATGAATTCAAATGTTTTTGTATCTATGGCAGATTCTTTCCCTAAGGCAATTAAAACACTGAAACAAAACATGCACTGCTCATACTTTTCTCAGGAGAGAGAAAAGAGCATGAACATATGACAAATGTGAAAGTGACTAATGCACTGGTGGATGATGGCTTTGAACTATGGTGGATAGCCCTGTACAAGAATCTAGCTATGAAAGAATAGCTGTACACTGAATAGCTAGTCCCACTCTAAGCTATTTCTACTTCCTTTCATGTGTAGGTAATTTGTAACACCGTGCATGCTATAAATCTCCTTCCTGTGTTTTGTTACGCTGATAACAGAGTATTGCAGTCTAACCATGAGTTTAGCTTTCATATATAATTATGAAACAATGAATGCAGACAATGAGCTAAGAGTTTGGCATCTTGTTTGGTGATTATCTATAATACTTACAAATGAGCTACAAAGAGAAAAGGAGAAACAAAAGAAGATGCCTCTGTGCTCACACTCTGAAATCAAGGCCCAGATAAATCCTGAACATTATGGTATTATAACAGCTCAAACTGGTGTCAATACCAACTGCTACACTCAGGGGGAAACTGTTTGTATTTCAGGTTCCTACAGCACAGCACGTTTTGTATCTTCAACAAACACTAAAAGCATAGTGTTTCCCTGGAACAGCCTAACCTACTCACGCTCCATCTTCACCCTGTCTTCTCCAGTACTAAACACCAAATACAAGCAAATATCTATCATTCTGGAAACCAGGAAGAGCATCCACAATGCTAAGTCACTCCCATGGTTCAAACACTTCTTTTCAAACGATGTTTCATTTTGAAATCCTAGATATCAACCTTTCCTTCTGGTATTGAGGGACTGTAAAATAACTTTACAGAATATTGTATGATGTCCTTAAGTGACTATAGAGTCATTTCTCTCCTTTGTTCAGAACTGGGAAACCATGCAAAAACTCCAAGAGCTATTTGATAGTCTAACTCAGAGTTTCTGAATGCTCTGAGCACTGCTGAATTTAATCCTAGAATTTTCTGCAGCATTACAAAATGAGGATGGCTTACAGCTCAGATTGTTAGTTAAGCAATAGAAAATTAAGATTCATCCTTAGAATTTTCAGTAAGATTTACATGAGTATGAACATGTTATTTTTTGTGCCTCAGTTTGTTATCTGTGAAACCAAAAGTGGATTCCTTCCTTACAGATCTGTTTTAAACACATACATGGAGATGCTCAAATGTTGGATTAACTAGTCCAGCAGTGAAGACTTTCCTGATTCCATTTTTATATGGTATATAGTGAAAAATATGTAAACATACTTTTAAGGAATCAGCATTATTGTGGATTACCGTGTATGAAAAGATGGAGAAAAGAATTTGCAGATGAGACTGGAAAAAAATTACGTTTGTCACTGAAATTTTAATTTGTTGAAATACATTCATTGTAGGGTGCTGAACTTCAACCACAATTGGAAACAAACACTGTGAATGTGTTGGATCACTGCAGAATCCTGCCTATGCGCTCTAAAAACTGGAATGCACCCTAGGGACACTCCAGTCACTCCAACCACCAGCAAAAGTAGTATTGAAGCTTTTAGCTTGCCCACAGCCTAGCAGGAAGGACATTGCTCCTTTCCCCAGACAGATGTGGGCTTCCCACCAAACTCCCAGTCTGAAAGGGAAAAAGAAATGTTGACAAGACCCTTTTTGGGAGATATCAACAAACTAATTAATCTATATCACCTCTTCTCAAATAGACTTTATTCTTTTCCTCCCTGGATTTCCATGATTTATTATTCTGGGATATTCTTCCAGAAAAACTTGGGCTCAGCTGGGAATCCCAGGACTTCTAACATCTATCTCTTGGAGCAGCCTACTTGAGTTAAAAATACTGCAGTCTGAGAATTTCTGAGGATACAAGCTGGTAAACTTCTCAGTTGAGGGTCTCTGTCTCTCTTTCAATGTATCACAAATAATTTATTTTCAAATGATTAGAATGGGCTGACTTAAAAAAATGTATTTTGAATATCAGGTTTCTTTTTCACAGAAAAAAAAAAATCTGTTTCAAATTGCGTAGAAAGCAAATTTCAAAACTTCTGAATCCTTTGTAATAGAAAAATTACTCTTCTCTGTCCAGCCTTAATAAAATGTCACCTTTTAAATGACCTAAATTCAGAGAAAACTAACGCAAATACTGAGTTTCTAAAAGTTAATTTTGGCTATTCTTCAGTCTTATTTCATAATTTTCTAATGTGTGCCAGTGACAGACAATGTGCAGTAGCTTAATTATTATCTTCTGCTGTGTGAGCATGCTGTGAAAAAAAGATTATGGGGAGCAGGAGAAGGAGGAGATAAAATATCCTGACACAAATTAGTATTTAACATACATTTTGAAATCAGTCTGCTGCTGCTGCCCCTGTTTCTTCAACTCTTTAGATACAGCATGCCAGAAAGCCCATCAATTTTATTTCCACAGCAGAATGTAGAACTGCTTAGTGGTTTTTTTTCCATTTACCATCATCTTTCTCAAAAAAGAACAGACATCTGAGGATGATTGCAAACATTCACTCCATCAGCTCTGGGCTCTGTAAGAATCTAACTCTTAATGATTTAGGGAGAAACACTATTTGTCCACTTATGATGAGCATATTTTTCAAGTTAGGATACCAGGGTTTTCTGTCTAGCAGACAGATGACAACCACAGTTTAATCAAACTGACAAAGTAAATAAGAATGTGTTCAATATTTAACACACAGTATGTAAATAGGCCCTCTATGTCCATGTTTCTATTCGGTTTCTCAAGAAAATTACTGAGTGGATATGCTGTAGGAAGATATTAAAACATGAATGGCATTTAATAAACCAAAAAGACTATAGAGTTTAGTTTTAATTAAAGAACTGATGGACACTGTTTTGGAAACATGGTTGATCATTTCTGTCTCTGTAAAATTTGTGAACAACGTTATTCACTAAAGGAGCCCTAAGATCATGGCAGAAATGACTGCAGTTGGAAACGGCCAACCATAACTTCCCATGAGTGCTTTGGAAATCTGATGTAAAGAAAAACTCCCTGATCTGCCTTGTGTGCTTTACACAGAAGACTAGTAAGGGGAACTTGGATGAAGATATACAAAATAATCAATAGTATAGGTAATACAGAGTTGGAAATGGTGTGATCTTTTCTTATAACAATAATAGAATAGAACATGCATTGAAATAAAAATATGAGAAATACAAACTAATGAAACATAAATTCTATTTCACTCCACATTAAATCTCTGTAACTTCTTGCCCCAAGAGATTCATACGAGCCAAGACTTTACAAGGGTTCAGTAGAGACTGAACATTTAAAAAGAAACACAAAAAAGGGAAAAAAACAACCAACCAAACAGGATAAGAAACACTGTTTCTCAGAGATAATCTAAGTTGAAAGAAGAATTAATGAATGGATCTATTATAATCTACTTATTTTCTGAATGATTGCTTGTAATAAGTCTCATTCACATCTTTGGGGTGAAAAGGTACACACGTACCTTACAGTGCAGAGCAGTGCAATAGTCCAGGTTTTACTCTAAAATTCTCTTAGTATAAAAGCAGGATCACCTTTCTGCAAAACACTTGTGTTAACAATGGTATGCCAGCAAGGAATCAGTTGCTCTGACATAGCTCAAACAAAAGTTCACAAAATATACCACTAGATCTTCTGTCAGTGCAAAGAGATTTTCTGCCAAGCTTGCTGTAATGTAGATCAACTGAGAAATCCAAGCTTGCCATTGGGAAACGGACATTTAAAGGTTAGAATTTTTGATTCGGACTTCTCTTTCTCTTAGACAGAAGAATGCATTCTGAATATGATAAAATAGTAAACCGATAAATCTTTTATTTAAATCGTACTTCATTATAGGAAGCAAGTCAGTATTTTTGTTTTGTTTTGTTTTGTTTTCAGGTTTTTTTGGTCATGCTCATCCTGCCCTGGATAATTTACCAAGCAGTAAGTGTTTTCAGCTGCTTTTGAAAGATTTAATAATGAAGAGCATATAACTTCCCACTGAATCAATATTTGAGCTCTGCTTGAGGCCATTTTCAGTCATCATTGGGTTCGATTGCTCTCATTTTAATATTATTAACAAATGGTTTCATTATATTGTTATATGAGAAGTGATGTAAAGTTACCAGCACCTTCCTTTGGAATATGTGGTTTTCCCTTATTAATATTTTAAGACAAAATCTTACCCCTGGTAAGACATTCAAGAGTTGTCTTTGAATACAAATACAGAAGAATTATGAAACAGGAAGACAAAATACAAGCAATTTAGGCTGTTTACAAATCACATTTTAAACACTGAAGAATTACTTTCCTTTTTCCCCTGTCCCACCAAAAAGCAGGAAATATATCTAGCAGCAGCAGCAGCAGTAGAACTCTTCCAAATAAGTATAATTTGAAGGTGAGTTTAATTCATTTTTCAAAAATTACACATTATTATTAGTATTACTTGGCCAAGAGAGATGGTATAGCTTTTCCCCTCTTTTGAATAAAATAATTGTCAAAAAGAGGAGTTTGGGGGAGATGTTCTTTTGTCTTTACAAACTAAGGTCAGCATGAAATAAAGGGTCACTCCAACCATGTGTATGGTTCAAATGAAATCCACTGAACTGAGTCTCATGAAAAAACAGAATCCAGAAGATTGTCTCAGGAAAACAAATGAGCCCTGGGACTGTGAAGCAGTGCAAGCTATATGGACATGAAGTGAGTATGGAGGGAAGATGATTTCAAAATATCCCTCACTAAAGTCCTTTTTTCCCCAACCCATTGTTGCTTGATTCCTTCAAGGGTTCCCCTCTCTTTGCCATATCAACCCTCAGACTGCCGCCTCGCTCTCTCATTTTGTGGAGGATATCGCATGGTGCAGGTTGTCTGGCATCATTTTTTCAAGCAGTGCACTTTTAAAGGGCAGTGAGTTCCCTGGAATTTAGGTTATATACATGAAAATATTGTGCTTCCTTCTAATTACTGCATGAGCTCTCCAACTTATAAGGACTTACATTGATTTTCAGCAGCTGAGGATCTATTCATTTGTTTTATAACTTTCCCCATGCCATAGGTCACCTTATTCCCTACAACATTTTTGCTTTCTTTTGCTGCTACTCATCTTACATTTCCTTCAGCAAATATTTTGGAACTGATTCGTTCAACACTATTCACACTGAGAAATACTTCCCTATGTAATGTTTGCTTCCAGTCAGGCCTTTTGTTGTTTTGTCTTTGAGCTCTTGCTCTGACTCCTAGAGTCCCACAAGAACAAGAAGTGCAGATGGAAGCAAGGAATGAAAAAAGCACAGCGTTCTCTCACCTGCATAATGAGGCTTCTGCAAACAATAAATAAAGCATTCCTGACAAACAGGTGTTTTGCTTTCAGTCTATTAGGGACTTGATTCTTCTCCATTGAAATCCAATGCCCAAACTCCAGAGATTTTGATGGAAGCAGAATGCTATCCCTTAATCAGAGAAATCATATTTTCTGCTTTTATTGATGCAGCAATATAAAACCAGGTATGTCCCCTTCCCTGTACTTCCACTGTAAATTGAAACCTAAACTGAAACCTCTCGGGTTTAAAGCAAGACAAAACAAAGATGATCAAAAGTCTTTTCTAGTTCTAAAAGATAGAATCTATATCAAATTACATTATTTTGAAATGGCTCTATCTTTGATCAAGGAGATGTTAGTTAAAGCAAATCTGTCGGGGGCATTGTAGGATGTGCCTAATGAGACTCCATCACCTTGTATAATTTACTTCAAGACAATGTTACAGCCCTCATTTTTGTAGACAACAGTCCTATCTCCTTCTCTTGTTTCATTTTATTATGATAAAGAAAACTTTTAGTCATGCACAATCTCCTCGGTCAACCTGAAAAATAGGCAAGATGGCTTGAGACAATCCAACAGTTCTTTATTGCCAAAAGAAGAATGTCTTGTGCCCCTCTTATTCCCTTATTCCTTTTCCAGATGGCACTGGAGCCCATGCTGGAGAAGGACAAAAAAAAAAGCTCAGGGTTTCAGAGTTGGTTTTGGGGTTGTTTTTGTCTTTTCAAAAACAGCTAGCCTCCTTTTCCATGCATTCCTGCAATAAGCTTGACTTATGAGACATGCCTGGAGTAATGAGACTTGTACAATTACAGTACAGACATAGAAGAAACACATTTTGAGAGAACAAAATCGCAAAATGGACGTGTTGTGCTTATATGCATTCATCATAATGTAAATTGTACAACGTAATATCAAGGGCCAAAAATAAACCTATTCCAAAATATGTATCTTCAAAAATACCAGTTTAAATCAAGTAGCTTCATTCAAAATACTTTTCAGGCATATATATATTTTTTAAGATTAAAGACAAATAAATTACTTTAAATAATACTCTAGAAACACCTTAGTACTCATTATAAGAGAAAATATTTCACAGAAATATTTTCATTTATGTTTTCATCAAAATTTTCCATTTTCTTTTCTATGGCAAGCCTCAGGAAAAAGCAAAAAAAAGGAGAAATATCCTATTTTTCTTTCATATCTGTTATGTGCTGTGTATATGTGGGGGGGCATCTGCACATGAGTTTGTGTACTTGCATTTGCACACACAAACAAGTGAATATATTAGTTTTGTAGATAGTATTTTCCTATAAGGGCCTTACCAGTTTCTTGTCATAGCATTATTAATTCTTGATCTTTATGGAGAACACCTTGTCTCCTATATTGAACTTGACCAAGCTTACAATATAAAGTTTGTGTGACCTGTGGAAACACTAATAGCCTCCATTCAGCTTTTCACATTCTTTTAAAGTTTAAGAAAGTGCTAGCAAGTGTCTGAGGTCACTGTCTAAAAGGGAGGATGTTCTTATTTGTTTGCTTTTTTGTTTTATTTGTGTAAAAAATCTAACTAGTGCATTACTAATTTATATAATTTAACATGGCTGAAACAGAAGCTAATTTCTTATCACTTTTTAAAGATATGATCTTGCAATGTTTGGAATTTAAGCACAGATATCTGGAAGCAACTATGATGGGTTTGTTAAAGGCTGTAATACAGCATCATGATGTTACAGTAATGGTCTAGTAATTGAGGCTTGATTCAGCAGAGCACTTATGCATGGCCTTGAATTGTCATTTATTTTATATGGCCTGAAGGCTTGCTTTTCGTATCAGAATGGTGCAAAATAGCTTTAGCCAAATGACAATACAAACAGGTTAAATTAAAATTGATTTTTAAACACAAATTGAGGTCTTGAAAACACATTATTTCTGTTTGAAAGCATTCACATTTATTTCAGGTACATCAAGTATTTTGAAAATGCATGTCATAAGACTCTCATACATGTTTTAACAGTTGTAAAGAAGATAAAACAAAATTAAGAACTACTAAATTGTGGTCAGGAAAAGAAAAGCTATTAGAATTAATATAGCTCATTTTTAACAGATTTAAATGCTTCTGATAAGTGCAAAACCTATCTTGCTTTGCTGGAAAGAAGGTTAGCATTTGTACTGAGTCATGTATATTGCCTATTTTATGGATTAAAATTCCTCTACCACATCAGTTAAATCATAAATGTGTAAGAAAGAGAGGACAATTCTTTTACAGATGGAGGATGAGACTCTAAATGGTCCCTGTCTTTGGCATAATAGATAGTGCAGTTAAAATCTCCCCCCAAAATCAGCACATTCTGAGGCAGACAATTTGATAAAACTCTACTTACACAGTAATTCAAAAGAGCTCCTTCCTTTCCCTCAGTAGCAGAACAAATATTAATGAAGCAAGCACAAGTTTGATTAAAGTTGTCCTGAACTTTTAATAACTTTTTAATACTCCTAAATCAAGGTTTAAAAAAGGAATACCATAATTTGTATCTGAATCAGACTAAGATTTTTTTGATACAAACTGTCCAATTTTTGGCAACAGCACAGATTCTCAATGCTATAAAATATGAAGACTTTATCATGAGTTAATACATTTTAAAATTATCCTGTGAAGGATTACCTTGGCTTACCTTTGGTAGCAGTTTATAGAGCATTTTACTCCAGGTTGAACTGCTGCTCTCAGTATTCCTACAGAGGTAGAAGAAGCCTAAGGAGCATTGATGAGGTTAGTGGGCAGAGCAGGGTGTCCAAGGCAGAATCTGGCTGGTGGTGGCCCTGAGCTCCCCGATGGGCGGCTGGCACAGTGCTGGCACTCAGGGCATGTGGGCTGCTGGGGAAACAGCCAGGAGCTCGTAACTTTTTGGAAGAAACTAGAAGATCTATTGCTTTTTTATCCTCACTACATGGCGGGGATATGCTGCCTACAGCCGTATAAAGGGATTAAATTCTACATGAAGGGATTAAACTCCTGTGAGGAATAATTGATAAAATTATTTTTTCAACAATGCTGACAATACCTGTACAGGTAAGGACCGGTTTCAATGGATTTAAGCTGGAAGTTCGAAAAGAATTCCCAGCAACAGCCTTCCAATAGGAATAGAGTGAGCAAAATAAGATAACTGCTTTTAAATAAAGTTCTTTACGTTTCTGAATTAGAGAGTGTGTTCTTCAGGATAGCAGGTGAACTGAACTGAATGGTGAAAGATGTCCTTCCTCTGTCCACATGCCAGTCTGGCTGTGTCTCAGTTGCTGACTAAATCTCAGTGAACGGAGCCACGTCACACGACTGCACTGTCTGGCGGGTGGTTAGAAGAAGATGTTGATCCTATAATTGGGCAACAGAAGAAGCAATCAAGGATGTGATAATGGATTGCATAAAACTTGTATGTGTTATTGGCTGAGCTATAGTAATCGCTAGTGCACTCTGCTACATATGCATATATATGCATTGTCCACAGCACGTACAAGATAATATATGATGACATAATTGTAATTCTAAGACTAAACCAAGGAATATTAATTCAGTCCTGCCATAGGTTGAGAATACACAAAGACACTGTTACTGCAGCCCAGGCAATGTATAATAATTTCTTAATCTGTGGTATTATGAAAGTGTCCCAGAGCCCAGAACTGTTATCTAAATTATCAGTGAAAAAAGTGTGGAACATTGCAAACTCCTGTCATTTTCTTTCTCCACATATATATGTGGAACATATAAGTAACTAAGGAATGTTTTAATGTATCTATAAAATGTGTATATGCATATATATTACCATCACAGACCTAAACTCTTCCATCTGCTAAGCTACTAATGAAAAACAGGCAGATGATAAAACATCTTGGGGTTGGCATGCCTTTCTTCAGGGATAGTTACAAGAAAGCAGTCCTGCTAAAGAGTGAAGAAGCAGCACAGGGTATCCCCATGTTTTCCAGAAAGAGAAGGAAACAGCGCACCACTGAAACAACCTCAGTGTTGAGAAACTCTTTCTAGAATTGTTCAAAGACAGTTCACACACACTAATATGTAAAACATCCTTATTTTCTGCAGCTCAACAAAATAAAAAATGAAATCTCATGAAAAGAATGAAATCTCTGAAATCTCCTTTTAATATCAACCAGGGAGGGGGCAAATGTATATTCTCCTGCTTACTGTTACACTATGTGTAATGCACAAGGGTTATACCATCTCTACCTGTTAACTCGTGGCTTGGCGACACAACCCATTCTTTGCCTGCTCTTTTGGACCTATTATGATGCTTTGTATTCTCTAAAGCTTGTTAAGAATAGCAGGAAATCAATGAGCTTTTGTATTATTCCTCAGAGCTGTGCCAGTGTGTCATTGTGCTCTAGGTAAGACTATGCAGTGGAGTGCGGCACATACAGAAGTTGTTGAACTGATGCTACATAAATTCTATCAAACTTGACCTTATATTTTATTTCAGCAGGGTGTTGCTATAATTAGAGCAAATGCTAGATATCAAATAATTACTTGGGTCCAGAATTTATGTAATGAAGTTAGCAGCTGGATGAATATGATCTAAAAATAACCAATTAGACTACTGAATATCGCCTTATTTAAAAACAAAACCAAACCAAAACAAAACAAAAAAACCCAACACCCTGAAATCAGGATGTAGCAGTGTTGACTCAATACAGAAGTTCTCTTTAAGGACACAAGAAGCTACCAGATTGTGTAGCTGATATTTTGTGTTTAACAAACCTTGAGGATTCCTCTGGTTCTTCTTTTGCAATGGGCCCAAAATGCATCTTGGAATAAAGTAGTTCCTTATATCCCACACTAAAGCCTCTGTATACCTTTATTGGAGTTATGCTGAGCCTGGATGTGCAGCCATTGGAAAGGAATTAATGCTAACATCTGAACATATGCTGCCAAATACTTTTTCAAGACCTATAAAATTACAATATTTTTTGAAGTAAGGTTTGAAAAGGGCAACCAATACTTTAAAGGATTACTTGTACAGCTGTAGTTGTCCCAGACTACCTGAGTTCTGTACAAATTTGCTGCATGGCATTTTTTTTCCAGGAACAGACTCGCAAGGATTGCAGCACTGTTAAAAAAATGGGAGCAGCTAAAAGATCATTCTCTGCCAAAGATAACCAGTTTCAGTCTTCCTTCTGTGGCTGAACACTTCCCTCCTCCTCATACTCTCACCTCTGGAGTAGAAAGTAACAGTAGGAAGACCTCTGCATCCTTTGCAATGTGTTGAGGAAAAGGCCCATGTTTTAATGAAGGCCTAGATTTAAAAATGGATTCTGACAGAATGAATGACGGAAGATGTTAGGAACACATTTTGATTAAAAAATGTAGGAAATACATCTGAGAAGGAACAGTTACTTCTCTATAATGAAACTGTTGTGAGTCGTCTGGATCTTAGCAATTCTAGCTTCTGCAAACTCTTAGTATTACATGTTGAATTCCTCAAATTTTAACTTTCATCATCATAAACAGTGACACTGATATTTAATCATTTTTATGAATATTGCAAATATAGGTCATATAGTTTTAAAGGCTGAAACAGAAGGTGCGAACAGAGATTCTAAAGTAAGTGGATTGCTTAATTAGTCTCATGTACTCCCCATTCATACATAGAAAAGTTTCTAAGATCGAGATATATACTTTTCTGTAGAAAAAACTCAACTGGCCACAGTGATCCAGCTCATCCCTGGAATAAATTGATTGACCAAGACTGGGTTGTAGGAGGAATGATTTTGGCTCATGCTGTCTGTCTTGTTTAACGTATGTAAAAACCCAAGCTAAACAGGGCAAACATAAAAGCAGCCTAGACCCTTGGTATTAAAAATGTCTGCAGAGACAGATTGTGTAATGTAGGGTTTATTGAATCCCTGCAGCTTTCCAGCAAAGCTCACTGTGTGAGGTGCATGTACAATATCCTGGTGTAATTTAAATGAAAATGTTGACTAGCCCTAAAAGCTCCATTAGGTGGTCAAAACTGAATAGGCAGCCATTTGTCATGTCCTCGACACCTGCTACTTAAAACAAGAAAGACTGTTACCATGGGTTACCAAAAGGTATTTTGTATCAATGGTGAAATAATGAAATAATAAGAATTTATGTTTCTTAGGGATGAATGTTACAAAACACACAAACCAGCTTTTAATAGAGAGTTAAAATGCAAAAGTCCTGCAGCACAAAGCATCTTTGTTCAGCATAAAAGGATTGTGAAATAAATATAAATAAATGTCAGCTCAAATGAGCACTTTGTTCCTGAGTTATGACTTGCACATTTCTTATTACAGTGCAGAAAACTACCTCACACATGTGAGCTGTAAAGTCTCCAGGTTGAGAAGGCTGTGGAATGTAGACAAGGCTGTCAAACATACCTGCCTTTCTGAGAGAAATATGCTTCATGGACCTGAACTGCCACTCTGCTGAGTATCCTGATCTCCCACTGAAATGTGGAGGTGCTCATCACCTCACAGGAGCTCACATACATGTAGTCTTTAAAGTTTTTTATACTGGGCAGCTGTCACCCAATCTACAACAGTTCATCCATATTCAGGAAGGCATTTTTCTGGCATATGCTGACGTCCCCTTGACAGTTTAACATATGCTTCTGTGCTTTGTTGAACATGGTTGGACTTGAGCATTTTCCTTAATGCTTCACTGAATAAGTAGCTCTTGTTGAAAGCTGATTTCTTTGCTGGGCTGGAGTCTGAAAAGTGAGAGATGAATGCTTTAAGATTTCCAGTATCAAGGCATGAAGTTTAACTCTGTAGTCATCAAAGGGTTTCCCAGCCATAGTACAGCAAATATGCTTCTGTGATTTAATTTTGATGGAGGTACTTTTTATATGATTCTCAGTCCAACACATCAAAATATGTGTTGTTCTTAACTTTCAGTCTAATGCATTAGGTGCAAAAAGCCACTTTTACCCTTTACCTTGCTTTTGCTCCTCAGTGAATTTTCCTGGAAAATGTGTTAATGACCTGAAAATTAATCTACAAAATAGTTAACAGAGATTGCAGGTTTCCTGGAAGCTGCATAACAACCCTACTGCTTTACACAGCGATGGTTCTCCAGGTCTTTTAGGAAGACACCAGAAACACATCTTCCAAACATCCTCTAAATTCATTGTAAAAGGTTTTTGAAAACCAGGGCCTTTGCTAAGGCTCACTACTTTCACAATAATCCACTCACATAAATAACAGTTGGGCAGGGGAGAGGAGGAGACGGATGGAGGGATTGCAGTTGGAATTTCTATAATGTTACATTAATGTGTTTAGTATATCATATCATAAATCAGTGCAATCACTGGGACAATAACAGCTTACCCCATAGCCGCCTTTTAAATTTGTAACTTGAAATGTCAAGGAAACAGCCTTTCTAACAGTCTTGCTGCAAAGAAGGCTAATGGTGTCCTGGCCTGCACTAGGAGGAGCATTGCCATCAGGTTGGAGGAGGTGATCCTTCTCCTCTACTCAACACTGGCAAGGCCACACCCAGAATACTGTGTCCAGTGATGGGCTCCCCAGTACAAGAGAGACATGGTCATACTGGAGAGACTTCAACAAAGGGCAATGAAGATGATTAACAGACTGGAGCTTCTCTGCTGTGAGGAAAGACTGAGAGAGCTGGGACTGTTTAGCCTAGAGAAGGCGGCTCATGGGGGCTCTTCTTAATGTATATAAACACCTGAAGGAGGATGCAAAGAAGATGGAAGCAGGGTCTTTTCAGTGGTGCCCAGTGGCAGGACCAGAGGCAATGTGCACAAACTGAAACACAGAAGGTTCCCTCTGAACATTAGGAAAAAATTTTTCACTGTGAGAGTGACTGAGCACTGGCACAGGTTGCCCCAGGAGGTTGTGGAGTCTCCATCCTTGGAGTTATTCAAAAGCTCTCTGGTCATGGTCCTGGGCAATTGGCTCTAGGTGTCCCTGCTTGAGCAGGGGGGTTGGACTAGATGACCTCCAGCAGTGCCTTCCAACTTCAACCATTCTGTGATTCTGTGATAACAAGATTTTGAGCATAAAAGGGTAGTGAGTAGTAAATTTTCAAGGATGTTGTGGGTCAGGGGAGTGTCCAATGGGCTCTGTCATGCCAGAACTGCAGCATGCTAGATCTGACACATTTTTAAAGGCTGGATTTTCAGAAGAGCATTTCTCCTCTAGCAGCACTCCAGGTGAAACCCCTAGCCTTTTCCTTTCTTCCACATGTGACTTGTTACTGTAGTAAAAAGAGGAAACTAATTTTGGTTCAAATTATCAAACTAATATCTCCAAAAAGCCTCAGAAACATCCTGTGTCTATCATAGAATCATAGAATCATTAAGGCTGGAAAAGACCCTTAAGATCATCAAGTCCAACCGTTAACCTACCACTGCCAAGTCCACCACTAAACCATGTCCTCGAGCACCACGTCTACCCTTCTTTTAAATACCTCCAGGGATGGAGAGTCAACCACTTCCCTTGGCAGCCTGTTCCAAAGCCTGACTACCCTTTCGGTGAAGAAGTTTTTCCTAATAACCAACCTAAACTTTCCCTGGCGCAGCTCGAGGCCGTTTCCTCTTGTCCTATCACTTGTTACTAGGGAGAAGAGGCCGACCCCCACCTTGCTACAGCCTCCTTTCAGGTAGTTGTAGAGAGCAATAAGGTCTCCCCCCAGCCTCCTCTTCTCCAGGCTAAACAACCCCAGCTCCCTCAGCCGCTCCTCATAAGACTTCCTCTCTAGACCCTTCACCAGCTTTGTTGCCCTTCTTTGGACATGCTCCAGCACCTCAATGTCCTTCTTGTAGTGAGGGGCCCAAAACTGAACACAGTACTCGAGGTGCGGCCTCACCAATGCCGAGTACAGGGGCACTATCACCTCCCTGGTCCTGCTGGCCACACTATTCCTGATACAAAGATGCGTGAAAAAGAAAATGTATCAATGCAAAAGAACTGGTTACGTTTAGGGGAAAAACCACATGATGAAAATTCTGACATATCCTAGTTAAGCAGAGGCATTGTACTTATTTCACTAAGCTAACTTTGAAATATATTAAAATATCTTTTTTGAAAATTATATAAAAGGGATAAAAAGCGATGGGAAAAAGGGGCATATGTCTTTTTACCAAAACGACTTTCACAGCCAGAGGGTACTAAAATACTTTGACTGTATCCATAATTGCAACTATTGCTTAGTGAAAAGAAACTTCAGAGTTCATCATTACAGCTTTGATGCTGCTGTGGCAATACATTGAAGCTGATTAAATATTAAACATACAGTATAAATATTTACCTAGTCTTTAAAAAAGTCACTTCATTATTTAATAAGATTCAATCATGAGTATGGATTACAGATTTTCCCCAATATTCAAAGTATATTTAAATATTGTTATTATTTTTTCCTCTGTTTTATTTAGGTAGACTTTGAATTCAGGTCTCCAGCTCTGTGAATCTAGAAGAGTTTTAGTGGACATAGAAAGTATTACAGGCCAAGCAGAAGCTGCTGCACTAAGCCTTGTCACTGCAAAATTTAAAAAACTAAATGTCTTTTGTGAAAAGCTTTCATAAAGACAGGCATAGGAGGGACACAGACACATGACATACTTATTGTCACCACCAAACCCCGAGGCATTCTGACTGATGCAAAACTAGTATTTCACTATTTGGTTTGCCTTAGATATGAGCCAAGACTTTGTGTCCCCTTATCTTGATTTGACATAGCTAACTATATTGAACTGCTCTCAAATCTATATTTCATTCTTTTCTTTCCTAAACAGACATGACCACAGGATTCTTAGGAAGACATAAAGTTCATAAGATACTTGTACATGATCTGAAATAATCTAGTTGCATTAATGTGCCATTACTTTAAATTTAGTATTTATTATTATCATTTTGCCACTCAACAAACTACAAGGATGTATACAGTGAATTGCTGTGACTGGGCTTTGTGGTACTTTGTGGAGATGGCATAACTGCCTTTGATAGAATCCATATTCATGTAGAATAACCTTATGTTTCATGGTCTCTATGCCTGTTAAGGGAAGAGGAAAAGTTGAACATTATATTGGTAAAGAAGAGAAGCTTAAGGAAGATCTTTCTAACTGTTAAGCTCATGAAACAATGGAAAAATTTTAAATAGCCTTAGTAGGGCATTTTCCAGAATAAGTAAGACAAATATCCGTCATAGGTGGCCATAGGAAAATCATAGTAAGGCAATGAAACAGATTATCTCCTAAAAGATCTTCCAGTTTTATAGTTCAGGGGCGTGTTTTACTTCTGGATTGGCCATCTGTCTAAGAACCCTGTACATGAAATACAGAAAACATGAATTCATTCAGTGCTCTCTAATAAACCTCAAACTCCAGCCTTTCACAAAAAGTGACTTGAAGAGTTTTACTTATTACAGAAAACAAGTAAGGTGTTCCTAGGTACTTTGCAGCAACTTCCCACAGACAAGCAGAAAGACAGTAAAATGTATTTGACAGGTTATTGCAATGCAAGCTATCATAAAAATTTTATTAAATTTAAGCCTCATAATAACTTGGTGCCCGCTGAAACAATGAAGCCATAGTACTGAATAGGAACTATCAAAATGGAATGGGAAAATTACATTTAAAGATGCAGCAGAAAGATATCCAGATAACAAAGCAAAAAAATAAAATTAATTTTTGAAAGTGTTCACTAGTAGAGATTTTCCACATCACTAGATAGCTATTATTGAACTAATAAAAATAGCACTGTTATTAAGAAATAATGTAAGAGTTTTGTCTGTGTGTAAAAATTTGATGCTGGAAAATGACTTTACTTAGGCATAGGAAAATCATCACCTTATTTCTCTTACACTACATTCACTAGTGTGTGAAGAGTGTGCACATGCATACAAGCTGAGTGATTCAAATAAGTTTGGCTTTCCTTTGCTTTTCTTGGAGAAAAGGGGAATTTCCCCATTAAAAAAAAAAAAAAAAACAACAAACAAACAAAAAAACATAAACCTTGTCCCTTGTATAAAATATTTTGATCACATGCAGAGTCCTCATCTTTGTGCCTAACCTGAAAATTTGGGGTTAGTGGTTGTCCAAATGATTTTGAGAGGTTGTTTGCAATCTAAAACTCAGCTCCATAATTGCCAAAATTCATCTCCAAACTTAAAAGATCTTCCCAGCCCTTTTCCTTGGATTTTGGAGTTAAAGAAAACAGCTGTATAATTTCAGAAATGGACTGTAGTAATGCAACATCTATCATGCACTTAAGTATGCGTGATAGGAGTGATGGTAGCCATACCTGTGAGACTGTCTGACATGAATTAAAAAGAATCAGCTGTTATATGATGAAGATTTTATTTTCTTGCTAAGTTGATCAGTGAGAACACAACCACTGAGGGAACGAGAGTGCTGTGGAGCTGCTTGGCTGTAATGATCGGTAAAGAGTAGAAGTGCCTGCACACTGAGACAGCCAGGAAAATAGGAGTTTTGAACTGAAGACAGACAGGGTACAATTGGGATGCTGGCTGCTAGCAAGAAAAGAAAAAAAAAAAAGAAAAACAAAGACAAATAAAGGAAAAAAAAGAAATAAAAGAAAAAAGAAAAAAAAAAAGAAAAAAGAAAAAAAAAAGAAAAAAGAAAAAAAAAGAAGAAAAAGAAAAAGAGGTGTATAGTCCAAACAATCACCCTTTGAACAATCCCAGCTCTGAGTGCAAATGAAATTAAAAGTGTTGACAAATTTCCCAGGAGGGTATTTTGTGCATTATTTGCTTATACGAGCAGCTTATTGCTGCTCAGGACCCTGTTCAAATTTTCTGAAGAAACTTCTCTGTATTTTGTATTTCTTTGTATTTACTTTTCAGTGTCATAGTTCCATCTTGTAAAGTGAATCTTTAGTTTTGACAGGCTTGAGTTGTGCAGTGTTGACTCCATTGATGCTATGAAGATAAGAGGTGAGAAACAAAGATTGAATTCCCGGGATGTTTTCTATTAAATATACCAGTTTGTGTGAGTAGTGATTAATTAATACGCAGATGTGTTTTGCTGATGAATTCTTTTGAAAAAATTAGATAGCCACAATGCCCCATGATTTATAATGGCTGTGAACTACCACCCTTTGAGATCTGAGTTGTTAATGTAATAATAAGGCTAATTGCTACTTTCTATGCAGGAGAGAGCCTCTATTATAACAACTTTGTCATTTCCCTTTTTTTCCAGTAAGACTATTCTCCCTTATACTACTCTCAGAGAAGTTGACTCCAATTTACTAAAGGCTTTGGCATCACACTCTGAAAACTATGAACAAATCAATGTGTAGAATATTAACCTGTCACAATGCTGAAATGTGTTTTCTTGCACTGTCTTCTAAAGAGAGTTTTTATCAGGAGTCTCTCTCCATCTGTGAACTATAAGTCAAATTCAACTGAAAAATGGTACACTCAGAGGTGTGAAAATTTCCTGTGAAATGTAGAAAAAAGGGCCAACTGGTAGCCATTAGGATGTCAGAACTCAGAGAGAACTATTGTCCCTTTACGAGAGAGCAAGGCAACTCTGTGGAGATAAATCTGTGCTGGGAACATTGGCAAGTCTGGTGGGTTGCAGAGAGTGTTGATGGGAAAAAGAAGGTATTTTGAGCTCTAGTAGCTTTGATAGAAGCAGCTGTGTTCTGATAAAGCACGTCTTCCTGCAGAGTAGATAAAACGCTTGATAAGGAGTGTTGAGAATGTTGTATGACAGCAAGACTAGAGATGGTTTGGTACAGCTTCCATCAAAGAAATTTAGTCTGTTTGCCTCAACCATGCTGTTTTGTTCCTCCCTGCAGCATGAGAAATCATTACATCCCTTGTGATAAACAAGGAAAGAAAGGAGTCTGGGGACGAAAAAAAGAGAAATACTTCTTCAATACTTCTTACACTTGCCACTTTGAAAATCCAGGGAACAAAAAAGTGAAAAAACAGTGAGATGAATGTTGGTAGTACTCTCTAAAATTCAAAGGAACATTACATTTGGAGACTCTTTAATTGTTCCCACCCTCCCAAAACACATATATGTCTGATGGTGACTGATATTGAATAGATCCAAGAAACTTCTTCCACCTCCAGGTACACTGGTGTGGTGAATAAGAAACAGGACATGTGTTCGTTGGCAAATTCTTTTGCTCTACATTGCCCAGATCTCAAGTGGAAAATTTTTTGTTAACCCTTGCTTATGTTACCAAACACAGCTGAAAATCATCATTTCTCTTGAAGGACAATGCAGTGATAATGAACTCATGCTTTCCCAGTGATCTAATACGTGACACTGGTAAATGTAGCTACTGTCTACATTGTTACAGAAATCGTATAATTCTAGAACAGCAATGATTAATTTTCTGTTTGGACTGTATGAACTTATATCAGTCAGAAACTAGAGGTTTCATAAGAATGATGAAAAAGATGTCACTACTCCTAGAAAAATGTTATGGAGAGCGCAGATGAGAGGTGTCCCATAGCCTAGTGTTCCCTTGCATTTTATGTTTTTTTTGGCAGAATGACAGACCTTGAAGCATCTTGTTAAAGCCTTTCCAGCTATGCTCTTGTGGAAAACCTACATATTCCTGTTGAAGATCAGACCTAAATGAGAGGCCTATGAATTAGTTCTGGAAAAAGCTTTGGGCAAAAGTGGTAAATGAAGATATAACCTACGTTTTCCATGTGGAGCTATATGATGAAGTTATCAAATGTCTTAGTGTACCCAGCACTAAATGCCTTTAAGGGACACACTGACAAGGTGAGTAAAATGCACAGGATTGCTTCTTTCATGACCTATAGAAATGCTACTCCAACCCATCAGATGATTTAAATGTGGATTTAGCAATAGACACGTGTTCATATGACCCTTGTTTGCCTTAAGCAGATATGAGCTGTATGGTAGTTGTGAAGTTATATTTAACATACAGAGTTGTGCTTGGTGAGGTGCTATAAAACAAGTCACTTATTTTATTGATCCCTATTTCAAGAATACTTACATATACGCCTAGTAAGAAAGTAAATCCATAGCGACAAAAGATAGTAAAAGTTATTAGTTTCAGTAATTTAATTGTATTATTTCAGGTTTTAAGCAAAAAGTCTTATATATATCAGCAATAATTAAAGTATCCATATAATAAATGCAAGAATACAGTGGGACTACTATTATGCCTTACCAGTACCTAATAGTGTCACCTACTTAGAAGTTGTGAAAATTATCACTTCCAGTTGAAAATGTAGCTAAAACACAGTGATGCTAATAAGCATCTTTCCACTTCAGTGGGATGAATTGCACCTCTCCATTTGACTTTAAGCACATAATAAAGTGTGATATAAGGGTTTTACTCTTAGTCTTGTCCAATCACTTTGTCAAACATGGAGCAGCTCTGTCATTCTTCTACTGTGATCTGTGATATCTGCTTGACACTGGTGAAAACAAATTCTTGCAGCAAGCTTCAGAGAAGTTACAAATAATTCTTTTGATAATTTTCAGGAAATAACTGATTAAGGCGGCAAAGAATCCTTTTGCTTACAGCTGGAAGTGGTGCCAACAACTTATCCTATAAAATTATGTCCGGTATGTAGCGTCAAACCTGGTTGGTTGAATTCTAATATAGTAAGAGGAATATGTTAGAAATGGCACATAAAAATCTGTGGACTGTGTAACTATTCTGTCAAGGCAACAGAAAATCTTTTAAAATCTAAGGTGACAGAAGTTTGATACAATGAAGATTTATATCCATAAATGATTCTCAAGGAAAATGGACAACTGGAATGGATCAGTATATTCTGTCAGGGTGAGGCAGGCGAAGCAGATGTTGTTTTGACTTTTCCAGTGATTCTTTGAATTAACAAGTCAGTTTTTTTACTTTTGCTGTCATTTTAGATAATGATCGAGAAAGTCATGTACAATGCAACATTAAATTATTGTCACAGATCAGTTGCACCATCTACTTGTTCTATAGCAAGTGAAAATCCGTTTGAAAATATATGGACAAAAGGAAACAGCAAAAAAGCAGGACTGGATTTCTGTTGAAACACTATAGCATATAGTTAATATAACACATTTCACATTTGCATTAGACATAGAGTGAGGATCTCTCTTGGATGGAAATACAAAAATATGTTATTTAATGGTACATTTAGGGAACTACCAGTGCTTTTATATAAGTGTTTTTCTACTTATAACTGGAAAATGTGGTACCTGGTACCTGAAATGGTTATGATATATAAATGTGTGAGAAGACCACCCTCTACATTTCCATGTATTTAAAATCAGAAAAGCGAGATCTCTGCAAACTTGGAAACTCTGGTGACAGATATAGAAAATGTTGAAAAATGTGTCTTATCCGACATTCAAGATCAAATGATGACTTACAAAAAGTGCATTGTAATGCATTTAGTAGTGTATGTGCTGGACAGTTAGCCAGAAGTAGGGAATAATTCATGTCAAAAATAGCATTGTCTTTATCAGCTGCAAATTATGGCACATCCAAGTTTGGTTCATCCTTTGACATAAACTTGCTACATTTCAAATATTTCTAACACAGTTCCAATGTTGCCTTGAAAACAATCAAGAAGCCAAATTCCTTACTTAAGTATGTCTTAATGAATAACTGGTGGAAGCTTTTTAATATTTCCTTGCAAAGAAGCAGAACCATATGCAGAGAAAAATGCCTGTCATATTCCTGACAATACATAGGCTTAACCCCATCAAGATATATCATTTTACTTAGAAGTAAATCTTGTAAAACTATAGTGTTTAATTTGCTGTCACAGTACAGCAGTTCGTATGAACGACAATACTATGGTATAGATGCTTGTGCAGCAGCTGCCATATTGTTTTCTGCTTTTTCATATTCAAAACACGAATATCAGATTAATTCTTAAGTGTATTAGAATAATTATGACCACCTCCATTTCATAGTTTTTCATAAAGTTTATGGTATATATTGCTCTTTAACATCTATATAATTTATCTATTAAATCTAGAAAATATCAATGCCATGCTTTCTGAGGCTCTATTTTGAGTTGATGGAATTTTACCTTTGTAGTTCTTATTGCAGTGAGTGTGTATAAGAAACTAATATGACTACTTAAAAGTATTTAATACAAGACTATGCCTCAGTTTGGCATCAGAGCTACCTTTACATGTCATATATACACAAACACTAGTACCCAAATGATACTTTCTCTACAACCTTTGCTAGCCTATGATAATTGTACAGATGAAATAACTTTTACTCTTCATAAAAACAAGAAAATAAGAATACATAGGGAAGTTGCAGTTGCAATGTAAATATAGTAGAACTATTCTAGGAAAAAAAAATCAAAATTAAATCTTACATTTAAAAAAAAAAAAAAAAGAAAAGAAAAAAGACATTAATATAAAAAATTCCAAAGGGAATTTAGGACCTTTTATTCTCGCAGCTGTGGAATAAACACATACTATGTCTATGGTCAGATACGGAAGACTGCATATCAACTGGTGGTTTGTGGAAAGAAATACCTTTCAGAAAATATAGCCTATTCCATTGTTAAAAAAAACCCTCCTGATCTTTGTCTTGGTTTGGTGATATCGTTCAGTGTTCAAGCAATGGTTTCAGTGCATGAACTGGGAGACACTTCACTTCTCTGCGAAGAACTAAGCAAAAAAGAAACGTGTTTCTCCAGTTCTGTCACCAAAAAACTCCTGCTCCAATTTCTTCAGCAGTGAAGTGAAATAAAAAATTTCCTCACTACTGTGCAGTCCTGCTCTTTTTACAGCCACTGAATTGGGATGAACATGTCCACAAAGCTCTGATGAGATGCCAGTGTAGGACAGGGACATCTACAGAGAGACCTGAGCTCCCGCCACATCTTAAACACCATACTGCACACAACAAACACCAAACCTGTACCTTCAAATAAAGTGCAGGCAATGACAACCATTTATTTGCTCATTCATTAATGACCTTTTCAGTAAGTGTTCTTCCTCACATGGCATTTCTCAGGTTCAGATAACATATTTCCATAGACAGTCTCATATGTAAGAGTTCAGCCTGCAATTTAGAAGAAATTTTCATTTTCTCTTTTTTTGAGCTTTGTGATTTTTTATTAACATACTAGATTTCTGAAGGCAGAGTTCTATGTTTTAAACAGGCTTTGATTAGTGGTTACTATGCTTAATTTCTTCTCAATGGTTTCAGAGATTCAGCATGCCTTTACTCATGAAAAAAAAAAAAGATGGTTCCTTAAAATAATGGAAATGTGTCACTCTAGTAATATCAATACTATTCTACTCTTTAGCCAGCATACATATGGATTTATGATCCTCAGAAATTATACAAATTACAACTAAAAATTGTCAGTAGTCAGTAAAATCAGATTCTTAATTTTAGCACGAGTTGTGAGGATTTAACATTTTACAGCTTTGGACATGAAATAAGACATCTTAATTATCTTAGCTGTTTCACACATAGAGTGATTTACATGCCACCTCCTACCCATCAGCCTAGGGTTCCCTTTCACTTAATTAAATTTCCATAAACAGAACACATCGTATATGCTGTACACTATTACCTTCATAAACAAGGTTCTTCTGTATATATCATATCCCATTTTGTACATATAAATGCTGTAAATGAAGAGATTTGTGTCTCTCTCTGAAGTTTTAGAGAATATGATCATCATGTATTTATTTTATTTGGGGTTTTGTTTGTTTGTTTGTTTTTTACAAGATTTGCAATTGTACAAACTTTCTGTGTTAAATTAATAAAGAACTTTAGGATTGGCGGGAGGCGGGCTAAGAGAAAACCATATATTTTGAGAAAAGCTGTTGCAGTGCAGTGAGAAAGTGAGAGATTTTAGGCTGGAAAGCTCAGGTCTCAGAAGAATAGGAAGACTGAAATAAATTTCCTACAAAATGCTATAGCAGCATTTCTGAACACGCAAAAAAACCCTATTCTACCTCCAGTGAAAAGTAAAACACTTTCCACAGAAAGCAAAAAACTATTTTTGCTTCTAACACTTTCTCCACAAAACATTAAAATATACACACATATCTACTGTCAAAGATCAAAACTGAAAAACACTTCTGAAAGAGATTTTGTATGGGATAGTCTGCAGTCCCTAGTGCCACTATGCAGACACTATAGAATTGATAGGTCTTGAGTAGCTTCCTCTGTTTTCACTTTTAGGAAATTTCAACAGGCACTAAGATGTTCAAAACATCCTGAAAGGCAATTTGGCGCATAGCCCCACAGGGCTGACTAATACAGCTCAGTCCAGACTGATTACATAGCTATACTGGATTTTTTAAATGTCCGGTCATGGGGACAACTCAAAAGATCAGCCAGATTGATCCCTTCAAAAAGAGAAGGTTAGTGATTGTAAGATGTTGTTTGAAGATGAAGCTTTTATTCTTGGCTGTAGGCTCACAAATGCCAGCTGACCTAGAAATACAGAAAATAAAAGCTAGTATTTTTATAGTAAGGTCATAACATCAGATGTATTAACCCTCTGTAGAAGGTTCTCTTACAACATAAGTGTAATACCTGGAATTTTGTAAATAATAAGAATCATCCTAAGAGATGCTTTGGTTTTACCTGTATGGTCTAAATTAGGCTTGGTTATAACTAGACTCTGAAGGAAGATACTGTGTACAATCTGTCATTTTCCTGAAACAAAACTCAGTTCCTGCCTATAAAATGTGCTAGTTGTGCATTCTACCTAAAGACCTAAATACTGATGGTTAAACCCACCAAAATTATGAGTAAGCTCCTTGTCCCACTGGTGTAATTCACTTTCTCTTTTAAAGAAATTACATACATTATAAATAATTATTGATATACAGACTGTAATCACTGGCTACATCTATACAACTCAGAAAGCATGACCTACTGATATCCCTCCCCTGAGACCACCTGGCAGTGCAAAAACATAACAAGAGATGTGGCAATTACATGATTCTGGTTCCGTGGCAAGTCAGTGAGCACTCTTATCTAGAAGAGTTGACATTATCAGGAAATCCCTTAGAAAATTAGCTTGTTTTCCTTCCAATCCCTATTCTAGACTATCTGTTCAGGTGATATTTTATACTGAGATTTAAAAATTGTTCATAATATGAAACAATTAGAAATAAAAAGATTATATACCATACCTTATTCACCATTACTTTCTTCTGGTACAAAAATTGTTGACATACAGAGTTACACAAAGAAATTGTATAGTGTTTTTGCAAGCCGAAAGTGATGACCAGGAAATTCCTGTTGACAAAGATTAGGGAATCTTTAAGCTATAGTTACTTGGTAATTGTTACCTTAAAAGTTTCAAGCAGGTGCCCAATAAGGCATTCTGATGTTTACCATACTCTTACTGTATCTGTTTCCTCAGATTTTTTTGATGTAAAATAAAATAGTAATGGAGTGTGATTCTATGCCTTTCTCTAATTCAGGGAAACAAGGAGACATCAAAGACAGGACTGGCACTTGGGCACCTGGGCCACCAGCTATGACCTCTGTGCATGAAGATGGTCTATTGACATCAGCTGGGCTGTCAAGAGATAATCGTCAACACATTCTCCTTGCTTGTGGCTTTAAAATGTGAATTCTTTATCTGGATTTTTCTATTGCACATGGAAAAATAAAAAATAGATGTTGTGCTGAACTGAATTTTTGAGCACTAAATTTATAATAATCCAGAAATTTGTATTGCGGTCACAGAGAGAAACACGTTGTAGACAATCAAAACTGTCTACGAGGTACTTGCTGTATCTTTAGATGACCACCAGCAGTTTGGGAAATATATTACTTCTCATTTTAACTTATTTTGCTGGTGTATTCTGATCTTTCCCAAAAGCTACTGAAGCAGGCAAGGAAAGCTGAAGTTCTCATGAACTCTGAATCTTGCTTTTGTGCCATGTGATGTAGTAATTGAAGTCTACCTATAGGCAAATTGGCATCTTCCAGTCCAGGATCCTCCCTAGCGTATTTGAAGAGCTGAGATCTTTGATGTGCTGTACAAGGCACATGCACTAAGTAGGGTTTCCCTCAAGCAAGTTGTGCAGACCTTAGGATTTAGTAATACTTAGGAAGACTCACTTCATTAACACATGGCTCAGAGGCTGGTGCTAGCAGTGGAATTTTGGATTTTTCAATCATGGGGCAGTTTACAGGGCACCAGGCCTGCGGGAGACATGGCGTTCAGCTGTCTCAAAGGGGAAAAAGGATTCTAGCTCAAGAGGTAACAGGCCTCATTGAAAGAGCCTTAAACTGGATTCGAAGGGGGAAGGGGATAAAACCAGGCTTACTAGGGATGAGCCTAGGAGTGGCATGCCTGTGTTTTACACGAGATCAATAGCCCAACTGAAGTGCATTTACACCAATGCACACAGCATGGGCAATAAACAGGAGGAGCTGGAAGCCATTGCATGGCAGGAAAACTATGACGTAGTCACCATCACGGAAACACGGTAGGATGATTCGCACAACTGGAGTGCTGCAATGGATGGCTACAGGCTCTTCAGAAGAGATAGACAAGGAAGGAGACGCGGTGGGGTAGCTCTATATGTTAGAGAGTGTTTTAACTGTATAGAGCTCAATGATGGTAATGATAAGGTCGAGTGCTTATGGGTAAAGATCAGGGGGAAGGCCAACAAGGCAGATATCCTGGTGGGAGTCTGTTATAGACCACCCAACCAGGATGAGGAAACGGAGTATTCTACAAGCGGTTGGCTGAAGTCTCACAATCTCCATCCCTTGTTCTTGTGGGAGATTTCAACTTACCAGATATCTGCTGGAAACACAACACAGCAGAGAGAAAGCAGTCTAGGAAGTTCCTGGAGTGTGCGGAAGATAACTTCCTGACGCAGCTGGTAAGCGAGCCAACCAGGGGAGGTGTCCCGTGTTAAGTCCCGGTCTGATTGTCAGGCTCGGGGAAGGTTTGTAATGATCCCAAGGGTGAAATTAAACACAAATGAGGTCATATGCCGCCAATCAGACGTTTTATTGGGTAAATATAAAAGAGTAAGGCGATAGGAAAGGCAGGAAATATTAGGAGGAAATTAAGCAACCATTCAGAGGGATAAGCAAAGGATAGTCACCACCATGGATCCAGCGGTGTCCCGTTGGTCCTCAGTCTTCAGTTTTTCGGTGTGGATGGCCACACTCAGGTTTCATTGTGCTGTCTTTTATCCGGTGTTGGAGAGGGAGTTTGACCTCTCGTTTCCGTTTGGTTACCCAGGGCAACATCACGTACCCAACACATGCACATCTACTGGTGGGGCAAGCGGCCTGACCGGATACCAGTTGGTGTCCTATTCTTGGTGGTGCCTGGTAAGCCAAAGAATGGCCTGCTGCTTCAGCAAGTTTGCAAAAGTTTCCTTGCCAGATGGTGGTACTTAATAAGCCAAAGAGTGGTCTGCCCTCAGGTCTTGTCAGACAAAAGAGTGGTCTACTGTCCAGTCTTATCAGATAAACACACACAAGCAAGCTTTGAGACAATTGTTCTTAACACTTTAGTCTCTTACACCCTGCTGGACCTGCTGTTTATGAACAGAGAAGGCCTGGTGGGTGATGTGGTGGTCGGAGGCTGTCTTGGGCACAGCAACCATGAAATGATAGAGTTTTTGATTCTTAGAGAAGTGAGGAGTGGGGTCAGCAAAACCACTACCCTGGACTTTAGAAAGGCAGACTTTGGACTGTTTAGGAGTCTGGTTGAGAGAGTCCCTTGGGAGGCAGTCCTGAAGGGCAAAGGAGTCCAGGAAGGCTGGATGTTTTTTAAGAAGGAAGTCTTAAAGGCACAGGAGCAGGCTGTCCCCATGTGCCAAAAGATGACCAGGCAGGAAAGAAGACTGTCCTGGCTGAACAGAGAGCTTCGTCTGCAATTCAGGAAAAAAAAGAGTTTACCACCTTTGGAAGAAGGGGCAGGCAACTCAGGAGAATTACAAGGATATTGTTAGGTTATGCGGGGAGGAAATTAGAAGGGCAAAGGCCCAGCTAGAACTTAAACTGGCCACTGCAGTTAAGGTTAACAAAAATTGTTTTTAGAAATATATTAGCAACAAAAGAAGGGCCAAGGAGAATCTCCATCCTTTATTGGATATGGAGGGAAACTTGGCCACAAAGGATGAGGAGAAGGCTGAGGTACCTAATGCCTTCTTTGCCTCATTCTTTAATGGTCAGACTGGTCATCCTCAGGGTTTTCAGGCCCCTGAGCAGGGAGATGGAGACAGGAAGCAGAATGAAGCCCCCATAACCGAAGAGGTAACAGTTAGTGACCTGCTCCTCCACCTAGATACCCACAAGTCTATGGGGCCAGATGGGATCCACCCAAGGGTACTGAGGGAGCTGGCAGAGGAGCTCCATCATTTATCAGCAGTCCTGGTCAACCAGGGAGGTCCCAGATGACTGGAAGCTAGTAAACGTGACAGACATCTACAAGAAGGGTCAGAAAGAGGATCCGGGGAACTACAGGCCTGTCAGCCTGACCTCGGTGCCAGGAGCAGATCATCTTGAGTGCCATTACATGGCACATGTGGGACAACCAGCGGATCAGGCTCAGCCAGCATGGGTTTATGAAAGGCAGGTCCTGCTTGACTAACCTGGTCTCCTTCTATGACAAGGTGACTCGCTTGGTGGATGAGGGGAAGGCTGTGGATGTTGTTTACCTGGACTTTAGTAAAGCCTTTGACACCATTTCCCACAGCATTCTCCTGAAGAAACTGACTGCTCAGGGCTTGGATAAGTGCACTCTGCACTGGGTAAAAAACTGGCTGGATGGCTGAGCCCAGAGAGTGGTAGTGAATGGAGTCAAATCCAGTTGGCGGCCAGTCACGAGTGGTGTTCCCCAGGGCTCAGTATTGGGGCCAGTTCTGTTTAATATCTTTATTGATGATCTGGATGAGGGGATTGAGTGCACCCTTGGTAAGTTTGCACACAACACCAAGTTGGGTGGAAATGTTGATCTGCTGGAGGGTAGAAAGCCTCTACAGAGGGATCTGCACAGGCTGGATTAATGGGCTGAGGCCAATTGTATGAGATTCAACAAGGCTCAGTGTCGGGTCCTGCACTTCAGTCACAACAACCCCATGCAACGCTACAGGCTTGGGGAGGAGTGGCTGGAGAGCTGTCTGGTGGAAAAGGACCTGGGGGTGTTGGCTGACAGCTGCCTGAACATGAGCCAGCAGTGTGCTTGGGTGGCCAGGAGGGCCCCTAGCATCCTGGAGAAGAGGAGACTGAGGGGAGACCTTATTGCTCTCTACAGCTATCTGAAAGGAGGTTGTAGTGAGGTGAGTGTCCGTCTCTTCTCCCAAGTAACAAGCCATAGGACAAGAGGAAATGGCCTCAAGTTGTGCCAGGGGAGATTTAGATTAGATATTAGGAAAAATTTCTTCACGGAGAGAGTGTTTAGGCATTGGAACAGACAGCCCAGGGAACTGGTGCAATCGCAGTCCCTGGAAGTATTCAAAAAACATGTGGCTGTGGTGCTTAGGGGCATGGTTTAGAGGTGGATCAGGCAGTTAGATATACAGCTTGGACTCGGTGATCTCAGAGGTCCTTTCCAACCTTAACGATCCTATGATTCTATGACTTCCTTTACACAAGAATAAAACTGCTTAGACCCAGGCTGTGGCCAGCAAGGGAACTTATCAAAAACCAAAGAAAGCAAGCAGGAAATAAATCTTATTGAGAGTGCATGCCTTTTATTTTCTTATACTGCCATTTAAAGGAAAAAGGTCTTTTAGTTTATCAGATTACAAAGGTCTGAATTCTGCCAGGGATCAACCAGCTAGGTTGCCACTGGTCATTTGATAATTGATATTAAGTGCTTTGTTTCATGTCTTTAACTTTTGATGAATACCTTTTGAGCTCCTTGGATTTGCTTCTAAGGTGACAGGTATGCTGCTGGTGGGGGTCAGACTTTGCTAATAGTTATCTCTGAAACAAACACAATCACCTCTCATTCCTCCCTCTATTGGGTTCATGTGGCAAGGTTTTGGTAGCAGGGGGGCTGCAGGGGTGGCTTCTGTGAGGAGACACCAGAAGCTGCCCCCATGTCCAATGGAGCCACTTCCAGCCAGCTCCAAGATGGACCTGCTGCTGCCTAAGGTTAAACCAATCAGTGACATTGGTACCGCCTCTGGGATAACATCTTTAAGAAGGGGGAAAAAATGCTGCACAACAGCAACTGAGAGTGAGGAGTGAGAATATGTGAGAGAAACAACTGTGCAGCCACCAAGGTCAGTGAAGAAGGAGGGGGAGGAGGTGCTCCAGGCACTGGAGCAGAGATTCCCCTGCAGCCCGCAGAGAAGACCATGATGAGGCAGGCTGTCCCCCTGCAGTCCATGGAGGTGAACAATGGAGCAGATATCCACCTGCAGCCCATGGAGGACCCCATGTCATAGGAGGTGGACATGCCCTGAAGGAGGCTGGAGCCCGTGGAGACCCCACACTGGTGCAGGCTCCTAGCAGGACCTGTGACCCCACAGAGGACCCATGCTGGAGCAGTCCATTCCTGAAGGACTGTACCCCATGGAAAGGACCCATGCTGGAGCAGTTCATGAAGAACTTCAGCCCGTGGGAAGGAACTGTTATGCATGATGGAGCCCTGCTTTCCTGGAGATGGCCAAACACCTTCCTGCCAATGGAAATACTGAATGAATTCCTTATTTTGCTTTGCTTGTGCCCATGGCTTTTGCTTTACCTATTAAGCTGTCTTTATCTCAACCCACGAGTTTTCTCACTTTTACCCTTCTGATTCTCTCCCCCACCCAGCTGGGGGGTGAGTGAGCAGCTGTGTGGTGCTTAGTTGCTGGCTGAGGTTAAACCACAACAGGAGTGATGGAAGGTGCTTTTAGATTTGTTCTTATTTTTCATTAGCCTACTCTGTTTAATTGACAATAAATTCATTTCCCCAACTTGAGTCTGTTTTGCCCATGACAGTAATTGGTAAGTGATCTTCCTGTCTTTATCTTGACTTACAAGCTTTTTGTCATATTTTTCTCTCCCTGTCCTGTTGAGAAGGGGGAGCAATTCCAATGTTTTTTCCCCATTGTACAAAATTAACTCAGAATAGAACTGGGCTCACTGGTTTTTTAATTTTAAAATTCAGGTTATCGTTTATATGTTATCTCTACTCCACAGCCCAATATTTCTGTTAAATTATTCTTCCTTGAACTTTACAAAATAATGATTCAGGCATCTAGGTTAATATAACTAGAGCAGACATAAAATTAAAAATGCAAAGTAAAAAAGTAACAGAAATTTTTGAGGTAGGTTTATCTCAGTTAGGAGAATAAAAACTTAAATGAAAGGTCCATGGTAAGGTGACATCAAAGAAAGTGTCTCCTCTTTTGACAGCTGAAACTGTTATCAACCCCCTTTATTGATAATATCGGAATTGCTTTAGTTCCAGACTTTAGTGTTATCAGATAATTTCACTGCCTTCACTACATTCCCTAGGCTGTTTTAAGGTTGACTTTTTGTACCTTTCATCTCTCCAACTCACATCTCGTCATAACTCCCTTTGCTATCTAAATGTGAGAGAAAGGATTTTGAAGAAATACTGTTTGGTGCTGAAATAATGAAAAACTTGAAATTTTCCTATAGCCCTGTTGATTTGATACATTGACAATTCAGTTTGCTACCCAACAAATAAGAAAAAAGTAACCTACAACTAGACAAAATCTAACATTTTTGCTTCTCAAAATGGGATCTTACTTAAGAATATATGTACACAGCTGTTTTTCTGAAACCTTACTAAAATGCTTAATCTGTGAAATAAACTTTGGGAAAGTTGTGGTGTTTCTTTTCCTTACTTCAGATTGCTCTGAAGTTAAAGTCAAACTGTCCACTAGAAAATGCAAACTTTGCATAAAAATATTATTCCTGGATGCACAGTTATGCTTCAAGTCACTTCAGGTATCTGACCAAATAGAAGATAATATCTTCTTTTTCAATACTTAGAATGAAGTTTTATAGTTTTATATGAATGTACACATTTTTATGTAACATTTTAAGTAATGTGATAGGATAAATTTTTAAAGAAATAAGATTTTACAGTGCAGATAAAAGAGAAATGACTTCGTTCCTAACAAGACTTTAAAAAGATTGTAAATGAGGATTTCTTGAGACAATATTAGAAGTTTGCAATAGACAGTGAGTGTTGGATTTGCTTGTGAATATGGCATAAGTAGAGTAATAAATAGTGATAGAAATTGTATTATTATGAAAGAATTTAACTTCTTACAGATGGATCATGTAATATCATTACTGGTACTGATGAGGCCTTATAATTTTGGATTGTAAAAACTTCTAGATTTCTCTACCAATCAAAAAAGAAAGGGTTTAAACTTTGTTCTCATAAGTAGTAGAGAGATAAGAGAAAAACCTCAATAAAAAATAATCTTGGACCAGAAGATAACAGAGATTTCATTGCAGTTAAATAAAATCTAAACAAGAGACATTAGCAACTATTGGTTTAAAAAAGGGAGAATATGAGAAGCTCAGGGAAACAATTAGGGAAGACAACAGGGCAGAATATCTCCTGGAATTAAATTCTGAAGAAGCTTTAAATGAAACTAATTGGAGTTGATCTTGCGAAGATGGAGGAAACACTTCTAAGGAATATCTTTCAGGCCAGACTAATTTGATAGTCATCTCTACATGGTAGTAGAAGTTAGCAGAGAATCTCTTGCTACTAGGAGTAAGTAGAGAATCTATAAAGTAGGTAAGAGAAAGAATAGAACAGCAGAGAATATAGTACTCTGGGTATATAAAAGTTTAGAGAAATGACATGAGAAACACCAAATTATAAGGAAGTTAAAAGACATTAAAAATTAGAACAATATATAAATACAAAGAGATCAATACAGAGATGAAATAGAATTTGGAGATAATCTAAGTAGGGCCCTGAAACAAATATTTTCCTTAGTTTTAAATAAATAATAAAAACAGGGGCAAGGCAAGTTATTGGGAATGAGTACACAGAAAAGAATATGCCTATGTTTCAATTGGAAGTAAAATATATTAAATTTGGTACACCTTAATCAGAGACCCTGAACATTATGGGATCTAGCTTTTGATACTGCAGTTTCAGTACAAAAAAAATTTGTATGACTGCTGGAAAGATGCATACGGAAAGTCTCTAAGTTACTAGATCTGTTTGACTTCAATTTCAACTAGACAGAAAAAAATCAGGAGCTGTTGGAGAGTTTGTTTATTTCATGAATGTATTGTTTACTATTCTTCAAGTGAATGACTCTTATTTCTTTTCATATACAGGAATTCAGCTTATTTCCTTCATACTACCAGAGAGAAAGAAGAGAGAAAAGAGAAAGAGAAAGGAGAAAAGAGAAAGAGAAAGGAGAGAGAAAAGAGAAGAAGGAGAAGGAGAAGGAGAAGGAGAAGGAGAAGGAGAAGGAGAAGGAGGAGAAGGAGAAGGAGAAGGAGAAGGAGAAGGAGAAGGAGAAGGAGAAGGAGAAGAAGGAGAAGGAGAAGGAGAAGGAGAAGGAGAAGGGAAGGGAAGGGAAGGGAAGGGAAGGAAGGGAAGGGAAGGGAAGGGAAGGGAAGGGAAGGGAAGGGAAGGGAAGGGAAGGGAAGGGAAGGGAAGGGAAGGGAAGGGAAGGGAAGGAAGGGAAGGAAGGGAAGGGAAGGGAAGGAAGGGAAGGGAAGGGAAGGAAGGGAAGGGAAGGGAAGGGAAGGGAAGGGAAGGGAAGGGAAGGGAAAGGAAGGGAAGGGAAGGGAAGGAAGGGAAGGGAAGAGAAGAGAAGAGAAGAGAAGAGAAGAGAAGAGAAGAGAAGAGAAGAGAAGAGAAGAGAAGAAGAAGAAGAAGAAGAAGAAGAAGAGAAGAGAAGAGAAGAGAAAAGAAGAGAAGAGAAGAGAAGAGAAGAGAAGAGAAGAGAAGAGAAGAGAAGAGAAGAGAAGAGAAGAGAAGAGAAGAGAAGAGAAGAGAAGAGAAGAGAAGAGAGGAGAAGACAGGAGAAGAGAAGAGAAGAGAAGAGAAGAGAAGAGAAGAGAAGAGAAGAGAAGAGAAGAGAAGAGAAGAGAAGAAGAGAGAAAAGAAAAAAAAAAAAGGGGAAAAGAAAAGGGAATAGAAAAGAAACAGAACAGAAAGGCAAACCTTGCTTGGGAAGGTTTCTTTGTATTGCACCAGGGTAGGTAAGACTTTGCTGATTTCCCTTTTGAACCCCTGAATTTCTGTGTTACTGTCCAGGCCAGATACTCAGAGCAGTTGAGATGAGCCTATTGCTACTGTAAGTTTCACAGGTCAGACTCAAAACTCACACTGCTGTGCAGTACATTGTCAGTTTTCCCAGGTTTTATGACAACCCATTTAAGAGCAAACGCCTGTGGGACTGAAACAGTAGCTATTGCTTCTCAGTGCAATGCTCAGTACTTCAAGCTGTACGTGCATCACTCTTTATCCTTTTCCCTACTCTTTTTTTTTTTTCTTTTGACTCTAATGTGCCTCTCATTAGGATTTCTTTTTAACGCCCTAGGAAAGGCTTATGCATTTATAAGGAGCAGATAATAGATACATGCACTTCAGTGTTTGCCATCTTGGCTTCTCTTTACTGTAATTCATTATTCTGCAAATATACGGTACATAGTGTTGCCAAGTTAATTTGTGTAATAATAATGAGCTATTAATTAACATCCAAGAACACATGTTTCTTCCAAGAATTTGTGGTAATAAAGTAATTAATGAAATTAAAAATTTCATTCTACACAGGAAGTCTGACTGATATTTGGAACATTGCAACTGTTTTCTCTGTCAATATGATTGATAAACTCCAACATTAATCTGCTAAAAAGAGGGGAAAACAATATATGCATAAAGACAGCCTTGTAGAATAGTTATGTAATGTGGTTCTTCTCAGAACAGTTATATTACTTTTTTGGTTCAGGTTGGAAAACTTATTCAAAAGATGTTTCCAGCAATCAAAATGAGATTAGCATGCAATTTCCTACTCATTGGAAAAATTTCCATTTTTTTTCTCATCTAAACAAAAACCTGCCATTTTCTAGTATATCATGATCTTTAAGGTCTTGGAAATCCCAGAGACATAAGTTGTGAGGGAAGTGCAATGCTTGCTAGCTGTACACTTTGCTACTTCTTGGGACAATCTGGGAAAACTGTGGGTCATGATGGTGGTATTAATCTAAGGGTAAAAGTAACACTTGCTACGTTCATTGTTCAACCTGATCTGAACCTCAACGGTCTCAGACTTGTCATCCTCAGGGTTTTCAGGCCCCTGAGCTGGGAGGTGGAGACAGGAAGCAGAATGAAGTCCCAGTTGTCGAAGAAGTGGCAGTCACTGACCTGCTCCTCCGCCTAGATGCCCACAAGTCCATGGGCCAAGATGGGATCCATCTGAGGATAATGAGGGAGCTGGCAGAGGAGCTTGCCAAGCCACTCTCCATCATTTATCAGCAGTCCTGGTCAACCAGGGAGGTCCCAGATGACTGGAAGCTAGTAAACGTGACAGACATCTACAAGAAGGGTCAGAAAGAGGATCCGGGGAACTACAGGCCTGTCAGCCTGACCTCGGTGCCAGGAAAGGTCATGGAGCAGATCATCTTGAGTGCCATTACATGGCACATGTGGGACAACCAGCGGATCAGGCTCAGCCAGCATGGGTTTATGAAAGGCAGGTCCTGCTTGACTAACCTGGTCTCCTTCTATGACAAGGTGACCCGCTTGGCGGATGAGGGGAAGGCTGTGGATGTTGTTTACCTGGACTTTAGTAAAGCCTTTGACACCATTTCCCACAGCATTCTCCTGAAGAAACTGACTGCTCAGGGCTTGGATAAGTGCACTCTGCACTGGGTAAAAAACTGGCTGGATGGCTGAGCCCAGAGAGTGGTAGTGAATGGAGTCAAATCCAGTTGGCGGCCGGTCACGAGTGGTGTTCCCCAGGGCTCAGTATTGGGGCCAGTCCTGTTCAACATCTTCATTGATGATCTGGATGAGAGGACTGAGTGCACCCTTGGTAAGTTTGCAGATGGCACCAAGCTGGGTGGAAGTGCCGATCTGCTGGAGGATAGGAAGGCCCTACAGAGGGACCTGGACAGGCTGGATTGATGGGCTGGGGCAACTGCATGAGATTCAACAAGGCTCAGTGTCAGGTCCTGCACTTCGGTCACAACAACCCCATGCAACACTACAGGCTTGGGGAGGAGTGGCTGGAGAGCTGTCTGGTGGAAAAGGACCTGGGGGTGTTGTCTGACAGCTGCCTGAACATGAGCCAGCAGTGTGCTCAGGTGGCCAAGAGGGCCAATGGCACCCTGGCCTGTATCAGCAATAGTGTGGCCAGCAGGACCAGGGAGGTGATAGTGCCCCTGTACTCGGCATTGGTGAGGCCGCACCTCGAGTACTGTGTTCAGTTTTGGGCCCCTCACTACAAGAAGGACATTGAGGTGCTGGAGAGTGTCCAGAGAAGGGCAACGAAGCTGGTGAAGGGTCTAGAGAACAAGTCTTATGAGGAGCGGCTGAGGGAGCTGGGGTTGTTTAGTCTGGAGAAGAGGAGGCTGGGGGGAGACCTTATTGCTCTCTACAACTACCTGAAAGGAGGTTGTAGGGAGGTGGGGGTGGGTTTCTTCTCCCTAGTAACAAGTGACAGGACAAGAGGAAATGGCCTCAAGCTGCGCCAGGGGAAGTTTAGGTTAGATATTAGGAAAAACTTTTTCACTGAAAGGGTGGTCAAGCATTGGAACAGGCTGCCCAGGGAAGTGGTTGAGTCTCCATCCCTGGAGGTATTTAAAAGACATGTAGATGTGGTGCTTGAGGCCATTGTTTAGTAGTGGACTTGGCAATGACAGGTTAACAGTTGGGCTTGATGATCTCAGCGGTCCTTTCCAACCTTAACGATTCTATGATTCTATGATTCTATGATTCTATGAGTGTCACCACTTGCTTTTCAAGCAAGGATAGTCTGAATGGAGAGGAGCTATGTGTGCTTCAAAGCGAGTTCTGCTCAAAAAAAAATTCTTTTGACAAATTCTGCTCAAAATCTATGCAGAGTCCATGAAGCTTGTACAAAACTTGGGTCTAATTTCACAGATAATTCCATTAAGTTCAGTGGAGATAGGAACTGAACTTTCTGATGGGAAGCTCCTCCTGAGCTTTGTTATATTTGCACTTTGCAGAATGTTTAGCACATTATTTTAAAAGCCAAATAAATTCTCATTCTAGTACTCAACAAAGTACCAGAACAGAACTACATGTATTTATTGTATATTTAGCAACTAATCCCCCCAAATGAATCACAATATATGACATGAGTACTTATATATATATAAAAATCAATCTCCACTGAAATTTTTATTAAAATAGATCAGTTTTTAATCAGTCACAGAGGATTTTTTTCAACATGTGAAATTCTGAGAAAAAATGATAAAAACATCCATATGATGCTCGTAACAATTTTTCCTTTTGGTAAAGTAAATTCTCAGGACTGTAGTACATTTGTGATACACAAAGTATTTACCAACTTTTCTTTACATTAACTCTTTAGTTGTGCTTTTAGGCTCATCATGAACCACCAGAATAGTTTGTCCTCCAGTTATTTATAGCAGTGGTTATTTCTTTATAAGGATATCCCTGTAAAACATATGCCTTACAAAAGCTTTAGTGAAGTTATGTAGAAAAGTATAGATTCAGATTCCTTTGCTGTCCATCTTGCTTCAGCTATTTTTTCAAAATCAAGACTCATATCTTTCTGAGAAGTCAAAAACCAGAGCCTATGATTTCTGACCATACGTGATAAGAAACAGCACTAAACAAACAAACAAAAAAGTATTGTTAATTCTAGTTTAAACACAAACTATAGACGCAGTAAACTGGAGGTGCAACAAATGCACAGCCATCTTTGTGAATCATTCACAACTTCAAGGAAAGCATGGACCATTTTCTTGCTGAGAGGTGTTAACCATTTCTGGTAAATACTGTTAGCTTCCACTGAAAAGAAGGGGAGTATGTCCAGCCCCGAGCATTTCTGAATGGTGATTAGAGGAACATTATATATTACATAACATATACAACATTCAGTCATATCTTGTCTGGTATTGGCCTTTGCCTTCTAGGTAGACATGTTCATGAAGCCCTTTCCTACAAAAAATTGATGGGTACAGATGTTGCAGGAGGTGGCTGTAGAGATAAACCAAGACTTACACATGGAGAGGAAAGGGTAGACAAATAGCAGTGACAACCGGCCTCCTCTGTGTGTTAGTAGTGCTGGGAGGCTCTGGTGGTTCATCTCACTGATGATGAATACACTGACTATTTTATTTCACCATAATATTTAGGAGTGCTGTCCATGTATAAGATGCTGTAAAGCATCAAACAAAACCTCAAAGCAGTTTTCAGTTGAGAGAAGGGAGATATTGACAGGCAGATGGCAAAACACAATATATCAGTGTTCGAGAGTATGTCAGAGAGAGGGAGAGAGAGCAGCTCTGTGGGTGTTTTCTCTAAAACCAGTCACTGCACAACTTGAACACACAAAAGTCTTGGCACAAATATTTCTTAGGAACATAACACTGAAAAATGTGGTGACCACTGTAGAGATTTGTGAAGGCAGACAAAACTTCCTACATCTCCCCTCGGCCATCCAAAGTCATCAGAGTGAAAATCATTACTAATTCTCATCTTTTAACCACTAGTCTAATCTATTTTATCTAAAGACCCCATGTGAGCTGTGTTTGAATGATGTTATGATGCTTGATATGTTAATCCTGCATTTATTTTTAATTTAACTAATGAGGGATGATTGTTATTAAAAAGGGAAATGTTAGTTTGTAGATGGTATTATTTGTTACCTTTTGTATCCAGGTCAGTGGTTTTCAATTTTTTATTTTTTTTTCCATTTGTGTCCTTCCTCTTCTTTCTGTTTGAAATATCATGTATTGTGAACTGCTTTTTTCAGTCAGCTTCTGTGGACCTCTTAGAAGTGCGCTGGCAACATCCAAGAATGCCCAGGCTGCAGGCCGGATACCTCTGGTCAAATTTTACTTCTTGTAATCATGCACTATTGAGATATTTCCTTTTCAGAACAAACAAACGAAAACAAATAAAAAACCTTGTGGCTTTTGTTAATTTTTTTCAATTCAACTCCAAGGCTTTTAGAGAAAGTTTATTGTTCATGTACTGTCACTTACAGAATTTTTTCCCATGTTTCCAGAAAATGATACTTTTAAACATATGTTTGGTCTATAAAGTCTGCTTTGGAGAGAGATATCACCTGGGGCAAATAAGTATGGATTTCAGAATTCTGATTTTTGAAGTCTTGGTATTTACTTAAAGAAATGCTGTTCTGTTCAATATTGTAAAAATGTGACAGTTACCCACTGCCAATAAGGCTACCTGTTACCTGCTATCTGTTATATACCAATAGTTATCTGCTTCTGTGACCAAATTATCTATAAGTGTATACTGGCAAGGCAACAACACAAATTAGTCTTGGATCAGCTTGATTTTTGGACATGAGTTTCTATTCTTCCACTTGTAGTCATCTAACGGGCTCCATCAAATCTTGCATTAGTCTCAAGAAGTTGGATATAAAAATCTTAGCTAGTTTTTATAGTCTTTCTTTATAGATGAACAGCAAGATAGCACTTTCAGAAAAAAACAGTTATCTGGCTTGTTTCATTTTTTTGTTTATAAAGGAAATATAGGATACATATCACGTCTAGAATTAAAGTATCCTCAGAGGCCATTTTCTGCTCCAAAACCAGTGAGTTCAGGGGGGAAAAAAAGTTTCTGAAAAGTTCAAAAAATGAAGTTAGGCATTGACTAAGATAGAATTGGTTTGCAAATAAACCTTCATAAACACAGCTTTTGTGTCTGACTGAGTTTGGAAAATTTAAACCTTCTCCTCTGGGGCAAAACGGCCTACTCAAAGCTTCCAGTAATTATAACAGCATCTTTCAGTAGAAGATTTAATAGCCACTTCTTTGAAAGCAGCTGCTCTTCTGGTCTTTAAAACAAACACCCCAAAACATGACAAACTGCTAAACCTAGATTTTATTAAAATGTGAAATGTTAAACTAGAACATAGCAGCATACATTCAGAAAGACAGAAGTAAAAGTAGGGGAAGGAGAGGCAAATGTTCCCCATGATTATGTCTCAGTGTTTTCCTGCATTGCACAATGTCCACACCTCTCCTCAAGGTTTCCCGTCACCTCTGAAGGTGGGCTTCATGCTCGGTCATCTTCTCGTTGCCAACAAGTTCATACGCCTCTCAGGTATATCCCAGTCCCATGTATGCTGCAGGCCAGCATGAACAATACTTTTCCGGAGAGGATTACTCTGACTAAATGTTGACATCTGTAATGAAGACATAAACATTTGTGTAGCCACCACTGTCTGCTGTATTTCTTGTCAGTGTAGTTCTAACGAATGGTGTTGGGGACAGAATTTTCCTCAAACTAAAATAGGTAGAAAAAGTAGATTACATGGGTCAGCCCAAACACCCCAAACCTAGGGTGACCTCAGCTTTGCATGACTGCATTACAAACACCTGAATCAGGTGTGGTGATTCTCCTTTGCAGTGTTTGCTTTGTCAAGCAGCTTGCTCTTGAAGCTCCTCTGAGCATTCCTGATTGCCTGTTGGACAGGCACAATCTCCTCCTCACTTGGAGGGGCTGCACCTGACCATCATACTCTCTCTGCGATAGGGGGGACATTCATCCTTCCTCTTTTGTAGTCAGCTAAATCCGCTTACACAATAGTATATATTGAACCTGTATATATGTATACTTATATACTTGCACAGAATAATTTTTTTAAAAAAGCTTAAGAAAGAGGCAAAGACAAGACAAAGTATTATGAATGTAGCTTTTGATTTTTGAGAAATTCCTAGTGAACGATATAGGTTGTCTACACTAGTTTGTTTCAAAGACTCCCATTTTTCACAGATCTCACTCGCTGTTCATTCGAATGGATATTCTCCCTCCCAAAATACTGTAGTCTAACCACAGTACTGATGATTCTTAATTGTGATTCCAGCTCTGTAAAAAATGAAAGGACTGTATCTGTGCTCTGAGCTGTGAAGACTATCCTTTCTATTTTAAAAAATGCTGTTTTGTCCAGTTAGAGATACTTAAAAACCTTAAACATGGATAGAGATAGTTGAGTGGTAAATAAATAGGCTGAAAAATCAAAAGGTGCTAAGATGTATTGTGCTGATGACTATATATACACACAATGTAGACGGATGCAAAACTTTAGCCAAATGTTTATTACTGTGCCAAAAAATTATTTTCCATACAAAAACTAATGCATAGTGTTTTAAAATTAACCTCTTAACAGCATGGCTAAAAAAATAATGAAGATATCACCATATGATACCCTTTCTTGAAATTTCTTTTTTTCCACTTCTTTCCTAAAACCCAAAGGAATTCCCTGTGTTTTCCTGGGATTACTTTGCTCCTCAAGAATTGGCTTTTATATCATTCTTTTTTGCTTTAGAAAATTCAGGGTTATCTACCAAGTTGTTTCTCAGCATGTGATTATTTTACTTTTGTCCTTGTTTTTTTCTGTTTGCTCCTGTCACTTCATCTTATTTTCTCGCTCTGCTGTTCCAAGGAGAGAAGAGGTAGGGGATGGAATGAGTGCATGAAGGTAACTCCTCACATGAACCAGAAATATGCCATAATTCAAAAAGGAAAACAGCTGAGAAAGAATAAATCTTGTTTTAATGTGCCTGAGCTTGTATTAAAAAATACAGATGTACTGTATGCATATGAAATTTTTGATTAAAATGTCTCTCACCAGTCTGTCTCTTTAATTAAATAAAACCTGCTTGATATTAATCAAGGCATAAAGAATTTATGCCCCAAATCCAGATTAATTAAAAGCCCAGAAGCTTGAAGAACAGACTGTGTATAAATACTAAAATAAATCAATCTAAACATAATATTTATGGATTGGGGCTGTGTATTCCAAAAATATAAATAATTCCAGGAAGTGATTTATGGTGGATTCACTGTGGAAATACATTGTTTATTAGGATATATTTAAACATAAAGTTAAGCAAACAGAGTGATTTACAAATTCCTTTTTTAAACACTTAGTTTTTAATTATAACTCTATTTGTAACACTTTCTGATGGTTAATTTCTTAACAAATAATGAGACATTTACTCTTTAGTCTGCCATATTAGTAAAAATTAAAAAAAAAAAAAAGGTTGAAAAACATCCTCTGTCCTGTAGATTTGACAAAGCAATATTAAAAACCAATATTTGTCTTTCCAGAAACAACAGAGTAGAAACACCTTCAATACTTTTGGTAGTATTGGTTACCAATACTTTGGTTTTGGAAGCAAAATCTTTTGATTTCAGCCTGGAATTGAACTCTAGGGCAGAAAATGTGCATGAAAATGTTGTGAGAGCTCTCTGAAAGAAGGGAGCTGATATTCTGGTCCAAAAGTAGCCTTTTGTAATGCACAGCAAGCCACTAATGAAAAAATGAATCAGAAAGCAGAAGGCATGGAGGGGATTTCCTAATCCTTGCACCCAGTGGTAAATCTGTGCCTGTAAATAGGAAAAGTTTGCCTTTAACACTGGCATTACAACCCCTTTATGTTTGGATGTGGATCTGAGTTCAGTGTCTAAGTCTCAGGATGGAGATTTGGAAATTCTCAGTTTCAAGTGAAAATTCAGCTTTGAGCCTTATACTGAAAAGCAGTAATCAGGAGACAATTCTCTTTCAAGGTTGGAGAGAAAGGTCACAGTGGATGTTCCAGTCTCATTCTAACATTAACTACAATAGCCTGAAGATCTCATAACTCATGAAGCTACAGAGATTATGTTCACGCATTTACCTAATCCACTAAGTAACAAGTTGACACTAAGTGCCAGTTTGCAAGATAAATGGACTACTGTCTCTACTGATACAAAAGATATTGAATACTCTGCCCAGAGAGCTGACTGATGGCTGCAGTGGCTGCACAATAGTAATTTCTATGCAATTGCAAAATAATGCAAATTATTCTTTCAATTGCCAGCACTTCTTATGGTAACAATGGCTGCCAGTTACCACAGCTGTGAAGACAATGCCTGTCATTGCTATAGCTGTCAAATACCAGATTTAACACCTGTTTGCTAATTTTGAAAGTGCACAGCATGGCCCACAAGATAATGGCTTTACTTGGGATGGGATAAGAGTGGAAACCTTTGAAAAAAAAAAAGTTCATATATATCAGGAAGACATAAATTTTCCTGCTGAGGCCACCTCTTTTTTCTAGTGTCCCTTTCCTCCCTTCATCCATGGTAGTGATACTGCCTGTTGTTAAAATGATACTTTTGTTCCAAACAGACAGGCCTTCTCTTCAACGAATTTTGTATGAGGAGTTAAAATACCTGACCCAGGCTGTTACAGGTTGTTTGTGGTTCAGGTAACCCACCTGAAAGTCCTAATTTTTGACATCTGCACATAACAGCTGGTAATGGGTATTTGTATTCTGAAAGTCTCTAGTTTTTAATCTCTTGCATTAGACTTGTTAATAAGGATAGATAGAAAGCAGGTGTGGTAGTGGTTGAGGGGGTTATTGGAAGACATAATTGCTTCAACTATTGTTTTAAGCTTTTCTTTTTTTTTTTTCCGTCTTCCTGCACAGTTTGTCCTTCTTGCAGCTGTCAGTTGCAGTTAAGCGGTGAATGTACAGCTTTTACATTTTCTTCACTATTTACAAATCTAAATGAATACATGGAGAAACTCCAGGATTAGAATTTTTTTTTAATGAAAAATTTGAGCATTCAAAGTGAAGCAGCTGAGCTGAAATGTGTTCACATACACTGTTTAATCCCTTCAGAACTGTGATCTAACAGTAGCTGGGAGCCAGGGCTGCTTGTGTTCTGCTCCAGGGTCTAATATTTACTTACTGTGAAAAACACAGACAAGTTGTTCTGGATCTGTCTACACCACACACTGCAACATAGTGCAGAAGTCCCCAGACATAGCTGGGTACTAGAAGTCACAGTGGTATGGAGTGCTAGCTTACCCTGCAGAGAGCAAAGAACCATGCATCACGCATGGTCTGCGTCAACATATTTTCAAACATTGCATGGCAGAAACAATCATATCTCATCTCTTGATGAGTACAGACTAATGACAGCATGATTATTAATGCCAGTACCAGACAATGGGGTACAATATAAATATATATTTGGTTCATTTGATTTATTTTGACGTCTCAGACTTTCATAAAACCCATCCAAGACTAGTAATGAGTTTGCTAATCTGAGTTTGGTTATTAACACATAGATTAGAACCTGTACTGCAATGCAAAATATGAAGAAAGCTTTTAAAAAGAGAAATATAATCATGCCAAAGCTTTCTACAATAACAGGCATGCAAACAGAAACGGTTGTTCTTTTGAGAGAGCTAGCTAAATGTTTTGTTATTTTCTATACAGAGGGTTGGGACCTCATAATAAATATTAACAGTGTACATTAGAAAAAAATAAAGAATTTCCTGCTAATGAAATAAAAAGGAACAATTAGATTAAATAGTGACTGTATGGGTTAGTTTGAAATCTCAAGCTAAGTATCAGGATACCATAACATTATAAATACCATTATAAATATTAATGAAGTCAGTAAGTGTTTTTGAAGCTATTTCTCATTTCTTTGTACATGTATTGTTTACATCAAGTATACTGAATCATTTACCCAACATATTTAGGAAAAAAATTCTTACATACCTTGTAAGATGTTGCTGCACAACATTTGGCCAAACATATTTTAGCCCAGTATTTTGCTAGATGCTTGGGGAGAAGTTCTGAAGTGGATGGCAAAAACATGTTCTTTTCCAGGTGTTCTCCTAGCTCCCAACAGTTGTGACTCAGGAACTTCATGGTGCAGCCTTCCTATTTAATAACTCCCAGTGGACAGTATTGTTGCAGATTTGTCCACTCACTTTTTAATACTCATCCTCCACAACTGGTAAGAAGTAATTTCATAGCTCAGCTAAACTCTCTTTAGTTTAGTCTCAACCTATCACCTGCTAGTTGACTTGATGTATCCTGTTTATTGCACTGGGAGAGACAATGCTCTTCTTCCCTATTTGCTCTCTCCATGACACTTCTGGTTTTCTAAAGCTTCTCCAGCTTGAAGAATCCTAGTCTGCTTTGCCAGAGATGTCACCTCATGCCTCTGACTGTCCTTGCCTTCTTTCTCATCCTGAGACAGAGAAACTATAACTGCATGGAAAATTAATTAAAAGAGTATAAAAAATCAAGTCATTTACATAGTTTAGGAATAAAATCAGTATAGTTAGGAAGCTTCTTTCCTGAGATCGTATGCTTGCCTTCTATTCCTTATCTTGTGTTAACTGAGAAGAAAACAACTTCTAAAATCTTGATATTAATATTAATCATCATATAAGCTTACCTTGTTATGTAATAACTGTTAATTTGTCATGTGTCTGTTTAGAAATGGATGTCTCTTTTGCCTATCCTTATTTCCATTCCATAAACAGTTAAAACAGACAACTTAGCATTGTAATTTTAGCAGTGTGCACAAGAAACTACAGGGGTGCTAGGTTTGTCTTTCATTGCAAAAACAAGTCCTCCAGATTTCTTAGTTTTGTGGCATGGCGAGTGTGTGGGGAAAGGATGGCTCTTCACATGCTCATGCCAGCACTTGAAGTGGACCATGAATGACAGCAGTATTTCTCATGACTTCTCTTTGGAACATGGAGATTGTCCATGATCATACTGGCATTTTTATTTTAATAACATGTATTTACTCTGCAACTGGGATTATATTATTTAACTTTTAGTTCTTTGCAGCATTTAATACTATCTGTGTATTCATAGAACTCACATCATCCACACCCCTAAGTGCAGTGTCAGTCTAGCTGTCTCTCTGGGTTCCACTTCTGATATCTGTTCTATAAAAGACAATGTTGACGGGAACAATAGGTTGACTCGAAGGAGGGTGATACTACTAAATCTAGTAGTACTATAAGGCTAACCATATTATTTCTTGATTGAAAGTGAAAGATGGTATCTCAATAAACACTCTGGAAAACCTGATTATTTCATAAAGGAATCCACAAATATCCAGTCCTTCTCCAAAAGACTTCCCATGGGATTCAGCTAACTCAATATAGACATCTATTCTGAGCTGATCACTCTGGGCTCCTTCTACAGCTAATGAAGGGGACACAGAGAAGTATGTTGCAGCATTCAGTTTACTGAAGTTGATGTCTCAAATATTTAGGATGAATTGTGCCTTAATAAGTGCCTGCCTAGCTATAAAGAAAGTTCCTCCCTGCACCACATTCTGAAATTGTACCCCGTAGACTTTCTGAAGTTACTAGAAATGACTAGCTCTCTCTGTCCCTACTGTCATGGCTTTCTCAACACCATGAAAACATAGAAGCCCCATTTCTTGCTCTCAAAAATGTTTACCGTGAAAATGTCAGTGCAGAGATGAGAAAATAAAGAACAATTGTCATTCTTCAAACCTATTTTTGATGGCATTTTTTATTCTCTATCTTAAAATTGATCTTTGATGGTGATGTGACTCCCACAACAATTATTCAAATTGCTAAGATTCTTTTAATGAGAAAATTTCATCATGGTTTGTATGTGTGTTTTCCCCTTCTCTTCTTCTGGATGAATTATATCAGCTTTTTCAATTTGTTCCACTACTTCCTTCGAAGAATTTTGCAGGTTTTTTTCCGTTTTCCTTTACTCCTTCTTTTGCCCCACCTTGCCCCGCCTCACACCGCCTCCTCCTTTCCTCATCTAATGGCTTTGTTCTTCAGCCTGTGAATAGCTGTTCTGAATTCTCCACAGATAATTTCCTCAGAATTAAGTGTATTTCCATCACATGATATGATTTTTTTTTGAAGTTAAAATTCATATCAGCCATGGTCCTGATTAATACAATGCAAAATGGTTCTTTTCATCTTTGGTGTGCTAACCAAATTATTTTAATTAAACCTATACAATCCCATTGATTTTTAAAGGACTGCTTCGGTAGAAGTGAGCACAGTTTAGTTCAATACTTCGAGGAGCTGATATGGGAATGCAATGTATGCTGAAATCTGCAATAAGAGTGGTGGGGTGTAGACAGTACTTCAAATACTGTCTCACTGTCACAAAAGAAATTGTGATCTCATCACTGTCTCTCTCAGAGGTATTCTTAGCAAGGCTATTACTACTGCAGGCAACACTAGATGCTTCTATTTAATCCTTTTGAGCATCTCACTGCCAGAGACCAAATTATGAATTGTCCTTGTGTAGCTACACTCTGGGATAAAGAAAAAAGGTTTTCAAAGTGAAATTAATGACCATAATTTTTCTTTTCATTATATCTTTTTATGACTGGTTTTACAGTGGGAGAACATGTATCCATTGCACTGTGTAGAAAAATTAGAAAAATAATAACAACAATATTCTTAATAGAGTTTTGAGTTATTACTTTACCTGAAAAACAAGTTTTATCATTATTTTATTCTATTACTTCTTTCATTTGCTTCACTGTTATCAGTATAAAACCAACAGCACAGTGCTATTCCCTGTCCATTAACAAAATTATCAAGGAATTGTTTCATTTTTATGAAACTGCCCTTTCTTAATATTAATTTTTTGATACCCTCCTTAATTATAGCCAACATTATCTGTCTGTACATATTTTTATGTCTTGCTCATCATTATCCTATCATAATCCCATAGACTTAACATGTTATTCAAACATTGCTCCAACATCTTAATTTGAGTTTGATGTGTGGGAATGCAAAGAAGACATAACACCCTGAAGTTATCATAGTCCTTTGAAAGTGTCCGTCACTTTGATGGGCTCCAACAATTGAATCTTAAATGAAGTGAATTTTCTTGGCGGGCTACTTTTGTAATAGCTCATCCGTTTTACAGTTTTGCTGTCTAGAAAACTGTATCTTGCTCCCAGGCTGGAACATAAGAACAACAACTATGGGATCATTCTGATTATAAGTATTCACAAGTACTTTAAGCCATCTGTGGTCTGATTTTCAGAGGTATAGAGCACCAACAGCTCCAATGGGGACTGGTCACCAAACCAAGTATACATGTGAAGAAGCCCCAAGGACTGATGCCATTGCTTCCTCCCTCTTTCTCCTTCTTATTTGCCCACTTGCTACCTGTTTCTGAGCCCTTCCAGGAAAGAGGAGCTGTTGTGAGCTCCTGTACTCATTTTCGCCAAGAACCCAAACTAATCCAGATCCTGTCACAGCAGGGTCCGACTAGGTTTATTAACTTCGCCTCCATGTTATGGGCAAAGTGGTGATAATACTCCCAGCAGCTAGCACAGCAAGGTCCCTGTGGCACTGGGTGCCAAGAGAGGAAGCATATCTACAGTTAAGAGCTGATTGTGATAGTATTGTTACAACAGACACAGTCAGCTGTCTTTAAAGAAAATATTTTATGGAAAGTAACATTTTTCTAGAAATCATTTCAACTGTTTAGGCTCCTAATTGTTCCTGAAAAAAGAGGTGAGAGACTGAATATTTTAGTACCTTGTTTAAAGATAGGTTATTGGTACAATCCACATGTTACTACTTAAAAGGCCTTGCTAATCAGTTCTCCAGAACATGCCTCTGTATCTCAGTACTTGTGTGATATTCCAGAAATAGCTCCTTCAGCATAATACGTGGAATTCCAATGAGTTTATACTTCCTGATTAATGTGATATTTTGTCAAGTTGTTGACTCTGTAACATTAACTTTTTAACCTTAATTGGAAAAAGTATTTCTGTGTAGCAAGGATAATTAAAGGCAAAATCAATCTTGCTTCTTATGAAGAGAATTATTCACTGTGCATTTGGTATTTTGCATTATTTAGAGGATACTTGTTTTTCCATAGCTAATTGGTTCAATAAATGGTCTTTTAGAAGCCTGAGAAGGATATGGAAGTTGCAAGCAGGTATTTAAATGGTGCACATCTAAACTGTTGTAGGTTGATTCAAAGCATTCATTTTGTATAACTATTTACTTGTGTTGCCTCTCTCAAAGAAAAGTAATGTCTTTAATTTGATGACGTGACATAAGTATCACAGTGCCACTGATTGTTTAAATGTTATATTTTTCTTTTTTTACGTTACTCTAGCAGGAGTCATAACGTCCCACATGAGAGACTGAAAATCTCTTACACTCACTGCTGTAGATGGATGCTTTAGGTGAATGGATACACCAGAAAGAAAGAGCAGAACAGTCTTGGAAAGACTTCAAGTGCTTACTGGAGATAAAACAATGTGGTCCTGCTTACTCTTCTATGGTCCTAATCTTAACCAATGTCTTAGCTCTGAGCCTAATATATCAGAAAACTCTGGCCTTGTGTGGAACCCTCTGTGACTAACGTTTATTTAAAAATCCATCAATACTATTTTATTTTTTGATAGAAAAGTTATCTGAAGTTAAGATTCTTCTAATTTTGTATTGAAATATCAAAATGTGGCACAGCAACTTTAGAAACTCATCATTAACTGTGAAATCTTATGTTTCAATGCCAAAAATTATTTTGAGAAGGTTATAGCTAGGTCTTTTGCACAGTGATTTCCCTTAATACACAAAATGATGCATATATGTTACTTTTTACTAATATTTATCTAAAACATCTTCATACAAAAGCAGTATTTGGCATGGATTGACCATACTTAAGTCATTGATCAACTGTTACTTTTCTGTGATTTTATTATTCAAATTTAGTAGTCTTATAAAATATATTTTAAAATGAGTGTTTTCCCATGTGCAAGCATTATTAAACATTGGTGATATACTCTACATAAACACACTGTGTTATCTTACCCCTTAGCCTTTATTTGTCATTACTTAATTGCAAATTGATGAAGAAAGAGAGTGAAGTGACTATTTCTATTTGGTGTAACATAAGCAATGGATGGAAGTGACAGGGAAAATGAGGATGTTTGTTGCATGGTGGTTGGCTTTTGTCTTATGGGGTTACATTGTTGCTTGAGGGAACCTTTAACAGAACATAAGCTTTTCTATTGCATTGACTAAATATCCGCATAAATTTTAGAGGCTGGCTATATGTTAGCTTGTACCTACTAAGAAGACATTTCTTTACAAAGTGCTTTTCTTCATCGAAGATTGAGACATACAACTAGAAGTGACCTGATCTATAATGTGCTTGAAAATGCACTTGATGGAAAGTACCAAACTTCTCTTCTGTTACAATCTATAATTTTTTTTTTCATCAAATGTTTTCAGTATTTTTTATCAAATCTAATTTCCCATCCTTTTTTTTTAAATTTAGCTAAGCAGACATTGAAAGAAAAATGAGCACTCAGAATGCTGATGGAAAAAAAAAATGTGAATAATTTCAGAAGTTCACAGATTTATTTATCATCAGATCTGCTTATTTGAAAAAGTGACACGCTTGTTGGTAGTCAATGAATTAATAATACATTATTTTCATTTCCTAAAGGAGTCACAAGCTGCTGTCCTCAGACACTGATCTCTTGGAGGCTCTTTGTAGGAAATTATGCATATGAACAGGACCTTCTTCTAGGAAAACTGGAAACACTGTGGTTCATAAATAGAATTTTTCATGGGGTAAAACTTGGTCATGTTTGGCAAGCATTTATGGAAACACCCCTGCCTTTGTAGGAGCTTGCTGGAGAAATCCCTAGGCAGACTGACTATGGAACCTTATGCAGGTACCCAGCCACATGTGTGTTCAGATACTGAACTGTTCAGAACTGAAAGAATATTTCTCATGTTCAGTTCCAACTGCTGGAAGCTTTTCAGAGTTAAACCCCCTTTTCAGTTTTGGAGCTTTACTGTTTTCCTTATTTTTCTGCCTGAAGTACATGATTTGAAATCTTCACGTTTGAACTTGAAATGAAGCATACAGTTAAAATGCTAATCTTTATGCTGAAAGCAACAAGGGAAGGTATTCTAGAGAGTAAGCATCGTAATTAGTAAGATAGTAATTATGAGAAAATTATCAGTTTCTGCTGTTTCTTTTGGAAATCACTAACAAGTCACAATCAAATAAAGAAATGAACGTCAGGATAAGCCACCGTATGACCATATGCCTTATTGCATTGAAAGATGTGGATTAGATGCTCTTATTATGGGTTGGCTAAGATAAAATTGTGGTGTGGAAAAGACAGCTGAGGAAGTTCTGTTCCTCTGTCTCATAATAGAAAAAGAAAATATATAATGAAATGTGAAACTCATTTACTCAGTGAATTCATTATTCTGCTTATTACAGTGACATTTTGCATTCCCCATATAGATTCCATGCCTTGAAACACAACACTTCAAATTGACAAAATTGATCTTAACTAGTGCATTTCTCCACCAAGGAGAGTTCTAGTGGCCTCTTTGAGCAGGTATGCTGAACAGCTGATGTTTTCAATTTCTTTTTTTTTTTTTTCTTTTTTGTTTTTTCTTTTTTAAATTGGTCTTATACAACTAAGAATGAATTATGTGGAAAATCAGATCCAGGAAGCTTGTCTTAATGAAATTTGAGAAAAGTTAACATGCACAAATTACAATGTACTATATCCCTAGATAAACTTTGTCATTCAGGTTAAAAGAAAACACAGAGAGGCCTAGGATTATACATGAATTTGTATTTACATAACAGCATTACCTAACTTGGTTTAGTTCTCCATGTAGGTGAACTCACAGGTATGTTAAGCAAAAAGCTCTGGTCCTAAGAGACAATATAAATGATTTTAATATATGACAAATGGTATGGAGTGAAATTCATACTATAGTATGAATTACTATGAATTACTATTATGAATTTTACTATAGTAAAGACTTCTTGATCTTAATAGATCTGACAGACTTTATTTATTTCCAAAAGTTTTTGCACCAAAAATCCATTTATAAAAGTGGCTAGAAAAACATATTGGAAATTTTAGTCTGCACTTCAAAAATATTCTTTTAACAACTTTAAACCACAAATTTTCCAGACTTTCTTTGGGGAAAAAAAAGAAAGAAAAAAGAGCAATTTACCCAGAAAAATATGGTCACTGTAAGAGGGAGAACACTATTTGGCATCTGATTTTTTTTACAGATTTTAGTTACCTGCCCAAACATTTTTACTTTTTGGTTTTATTAAAGCTGAAAAAAAATTCTTCTCAAAACAGAATCTCTTACATCCCACTGTAATTTGAAATTAATTTGTTGTGTAATCTGGACTCATACTCTAGAAATTATCTCTGTCTCTGAGAAGAGGCTTGGCCTACTGACGTCATGGCTCTGATGTTGAGGGAATGAGTCCTCAAGAAAGAGAGGGACAGGGTGCTCTTCTCTTGGGATTGACCAGGACTCATGTCATTCACTGTGTAAATGTTCGGACCTTGTGTCCCTGGGTCCTTGGAGCCTGGTGTATGGCTTCATCTCCTCTACATTCAGTAGAGATCAGTGGGAATCTGACCAGGCAGTTTAAACACCCACATCTGTCTCCAAGGGAAGGCCTGATGTTGCATCCTTCACATGTCTCCCTTCACATGTTCATTGCTACTTCATTTTCTATACATTCCTCTTTTCTATTTTTATTTTGAGGGGAATGCCATAGCGACAGTAACAAAAACTGGAACCTTTGCTAAAAATACATTAGATATTTCTGCATGACTTCTGGACAGTATTTAGGTGCTTGCTGTGGCTGAGAACATACATCTCCAGGGTTTCTCTAACTTTCTGCAAAGGATCTGTACGTAGTCATAAATAGCATTATGCAAATCAGACTCACCATACTTGACTCCTATAAAATACGTAATTCCTATAAAGAGCACCTTTGAAAGGAGAGAAAGTACAAAGCTCAAGGGATTCTGTTGTACCTCTCCAGTGTTTTTCTTACTAAGATATGCATATATGTGTATTTATTCCTAACGCAGAAGACTTATCCTAACCTCCCTTTATTTACCCTCTTGGAGTTTGCCTTCTCTGAGATGTGTGGGCAGGCAGGAGGCTGATTTGCCCCAGGGGCCAGCCCAAACCATGTGGCATGGGGTGAGCAGAGCTGCTGCCAGGCTCCCATTGTCTCTACGAATGTAGCTGTGGCTCTGCACATTTGCAAAGTCCTGAGGATCAGAGCTTTGCCCACTGCTTCATGAAACACATGGCAGGGCTGGGGACGGGCTTGTATTCAGGGACTTAAGTCATTGCTGTAGTTTGGGCCAAAATAGGCTCCAGTTAATTAAATATGTACCAACTTTAAGCTTAATTTTCAATTGGAATTAATCTTCTGTTCCACTTGTATGTATTCATTGTTTTTAATACTGGAAGACACAGACATTTAAGAAGGCTAAGGAGTAGCAATGTATTTGTTTCCCAAAGGTCTGTGCAATTTAGCTAATTTATTCACTTTTGGCAGTAGCATGAAATTTTATAATATCCATGTTGATATCCAACAATGCTGAAAGGAACCTTGTGAGTTTTCTACTTTTCAGTACTACTTTTCATCCTTAACTCCTAGAAATCACCTATCTGCTTCATTATTTAACCATGCACCTTTCAATATCTGGTCCTATTACCCTCAAAGGTGTTGAGATGCCTAAATCACATTTGGATGCTCCACCTAAATGACTTCCTCAGGATCAGACTGAAAGCATCTGAAGAACAAACAAGGTCTTTTCTCATGCTATAATGACAAGTCCATTTTAACTTTGTCAGTTAAATGGTAGCTAGATCCGCAACTGCGGATCTGGAGTAATGGTTTGAGATACACCCTTCTTCTAACTCAGATGCATTACCCAGTCTTTTCAAACTGCTGCTGAGGTAATCCTTTTCTTTTTTTCTCTCCCTCAACGGAAGAGTTCAAAGCTCTTCTAATTGCAAATGACCTTCAAAGGTTCTCACTAGACAAAGAAGGGACAAATTGAAATTCAGCTTTCATGGCATTTTCTGCTGACTTCCCTTGAGCCTGGAATTCAAATATTTTCATTTATTTATGGAATTTTGTATTGTTATACTGAAGAAGAATAATAGCCTCTCACTGTATTTCTTTTTTTCTTTTTTTTCCTTTACCTTTTTTTGTTTTTTTAAAGTTAGCAGTGAATAAAAACTCCTTCTTTGGGACCAGGAGAATCAGTTGATAAAGGATGGGGAACTGTCATGCTTTTTTCTGTCTCCTCTTCTTAAGATCACTTAAGAGCTCATCTTTTTTTTTTTTTTTTTTTTCCTATTTGGAGTTATTATAGATTAAAGATGTCAATTAGGGAAGCCCATAATTGCCATTATTAGGCCCTGAGTTAGTTGCTTATAATGATTAAACTTTAATGTTTTTTTTCTGAATACTTCATTGCTAGATGTCTGTTTCAGGTTTTGCCTGAAAAATTTCCTTTTAGTTTTAGCAAAAATGGTATAGTCACTTCAGAGAGTGGGTGGCAGGAGTGCTCGGTGGTTTGCCAGTTAACAGTGGTAAAACCTTTTTCCCGAGAAACACTGGAGTCATGGAGTAGGGGGTTACTAAATGGCGCAGGAAATCACTGTGAGATTTTTCATGCAAATCTTCTATTTGGATGAGTTATGAGCTTCAGAAAATAGCCATTTACAAATACTCAACAGAGAAAATGTTGATACATTTTCTAGTCATTTCTACGTGTGATAAATATGCTCCACCTTAGGGATGCCACAGTGAGCATGGGCCATTCACAGGGAGCTGTAGAATACCCCTCTGCTCAGGGTGGCTATATCTAGTCATAGGATAAGTGCCAAAGGTGAAAACACAAATCTTGAGCGCTTATTTTCATCATGCTCTTGTGGAGACTGGAGGGAGAGAAGTGACAAGAAGTGTCTGAAACATTCCCAGTAACAAGCATGGCTAATCATGTCTAGGTAGAGTAGTTTTCCCCAACTTTTCTGCTCATGATCTCACTGTAACTTTATATTCACTGTACTTTTAGGTTTGCAATCCAGTTTAGGGCTGCAATCCCTAATCTGGCAACAGATTTATTTCGTCTCTTGATTTCATACTTGTTCAAGACTTTTTACCTGGAAATCCAAAAACACTCCTGGTAATCTGCACCCTGTGTGCTACCTGCTCACTCTCTTTATAGGTGATATTTTACTTGTCTGCTAAACACTTTTCTTAGGTTTTGCTAGAATGACTGACTGCTGCCACCTTTCCTGTACAGCATGCTGTACATAATAATCTGGGAGGGCTCTGTGTTTCTATAGGTAATCCAGCTCTTGCTACAACATATATCTTCTAAAAAATTATTTGATACAATTGAGCTGCACACACATGCAGAATCCTCTGGTCCCCTACTTGCTACAATCAGTGATCCTCCCTTCAAAGTCCAAGATTGCTTAACCTTTTAAGGCAAAATACTATAATAGAAATGTTTCAAGATGGAAATATTCCATTTTATGTTGCAATGTTTTGTTCTTGATGCTCAAAGACTTTAAGTCTTGAGGGAGAGTCTGGGTTGTCTTTATTTGGTGGCTACTGATATTTTGGGGCAGGAAGGAAAAAATGTAGTTTATTTACAATCAAAGAACTCTGGAGTTCTCTGAAGTTTCTCTGGAGTTTCTCTGGAGTAAACATGCTTCTGGGGAACAGTATACAGGCACATGAAAAACACTTACTGACAGATCAGTGAGTTTCACATGTTTCTTCCCTCTGCAAGTGACTAAACATATAATGTTAAGATTATACCTGGCCAACAAGAAGACCACATTCTGATATTTGCTCCTGCTTAGTAGAAAAGTAATAGTATTTTTTCAGTAATATATCAAGGGACTCTGTTACCGGAGAAAGAAGTTATTTCATTTTAATGCAATTTTGTCCAATGCAATGAACACTGTGCAGAATGGACAGCTGAGAAATGAGAACATATGTTGCCACTGTAGTTCATGAAATTTTTATTTATTTTTCTACTAGTGTTATCAAGTTTCCTGTTTTTTTAGTTGGCTTTAATATGTTATTAAGGAAGACAACAGGCAATTTCAGATTTGTGGCCAAACATCATGTAACCCTGGTTAGGTTTCTCAATATGTAGAATAAGGATTTCAACATGACCTTGTCAAGAGCCATCCTTTTTGAACTTTGCTTGTCCTGTTCACACATAATGTAAGCTCTTTTATTCAGAAATAACCTCCTACAATATGTGGGTGTGTGCTGCTGACTGCGATGGGTCCTGGTCGTGCTCAGGACATCCAGGTGCTATATAGTAAGATGATTTACCGCTACTTACTTTTCATTACCTAAATTCTTTTCAAGAACTAAGTGTAGATGTTATATGATCACAACTACATATATCAAGTAAATTATTCACTGTAAATTATTTATGTAATTTTAATAATTTCTCTCTGGAAAAAAAAGTATGCTGTGAAATTACAGTTCAGAACTCAACTTTCTATAATCGAGCAAAAAGACTGCTGTTTTCAGTAATAAACAATGGCCTTTGGCATGAAACCACATGTAATAGGAAAGAAACACAACATCTACTATTAAAAATCTATTTTGGCTGAAGGTCTGTGATCTTCAAATTGCTTTTAACAATTGCCAGAAAGTGAAAGTGTAAACAAGAGATTCTCAGGTGACAGAACATGCTTCACTCTCACAGCATGGTACAGGGAAAGCATTTGGATTTGTTGTGGTTAAAACACTAGTCAACAGAAGGAGTGCAAATGTACTGTACACCTTGCAGCAAATAAAATAAAATGAGTTTTAGCTCTCACCGTAGAATTAACAATTCCTCCCAGACCTACTCCCAGCTTAGCTCTGTTCCTCTCCTCGTGAAATTCATAGCTGTTCTCAGTTGCTGTTTATTACACTGAATGCAGAAACTGTTTGCTGGGGATTTTGTATTCTGCATTTTAATATGAGAGCAGGTCAGAAGTGATGTCTCTTGTTAATTTAGGGGAACTGGTAGCAATGCCTGTAGTTAAGACTGCTTAATTGATTGTTACTGGTTTCCAATTGTTTTCCAGACTGAAAGTCTGGGCTGAATTTTTGTGTGCTGTGTGCTTGCTTGGAGACCCTTATTAGGAGATTTAGAAAATCTTCAGAATGAGTTGTGAAAACTCATTCTGTTTACATTTCCTTAAATTGTTTGCCAAAACAAAGTCCCAGAAAACACTAAAACCCTGTAATATTTGTACATTAGTGATGTCTTCTCTGATGTTGTATTCTGTAATTTGGTCAGTTCACGCAGTTTCAAGCAGCACTTGTTAGACTTTGGTGACTAAACCAGCAGCTGATTCCCTCCTTGCTGGGTCTGCTCCAAGTCAAGACTGCAATTGCATTCAGGGTTTTCCTGCTGTTCCATCTCCTCCAAGAGGAATGATTTCACCTACAGGTCTTCTGTAAGTACTGTAGCACATGCAGCAGTCTCAGAACCTGAGGTCATCTCGAATACCACTAGATACTATATTTAGGCGACTGCATTTTACTTTAAGATCACATAGCTTAGTAAAACTTCCATTTCATGTAAAATTCAAATGAGATATTTTGAAATGAGGCACATAGCAGCACAAATAAGTCTTAAAAAGTAAAAGCAACCAAAATATACAGGTCAGATTTAGCACAATCACGTATGTTAGGAACTAACCAAAACAGCATATTTATTTTGCTGGGTTTATCAGTAAACCAGCGGAGTAAACAATCTCAGGCATTGTAGCAAACAAGTGTTTTAAATTGCTGGTTTTTTACAAATGTGATTGATTCTCTGTAGTTTAACCTCAGGTTTTCTTCATTTTCATTTAAAAGATTAAACAATCAATTTAAAATATTTTAGTTATAGCATTTTCTAAAAATGTTTATTCTGGTATTTTTCTTTATATAGTCAGTGTAGCAAGCCTGTTTTTCCAGGCAAATTGATAAATTCTAAACAGAGCTGATTTTGCCAAAAATACCCCACAACCCAACAAAACCCAGGAAGAAGAAGAAAAGATCACCTATTCAGATTCAAAATAAAGTGAAAATTTTAAAATAAGATGTTTATAATTTTAATCTGCAGACTGTGTAAATTATGTGAGCCTAAAATCAACCTTTATTAAAGCTCAAGCCTTACTGAAAAGTCCTAGCTTTTATGGAATTTAATATGAAAGTAGCATATTCAAAATGCCTCTTATTTGATGGTTACTATCTACTCCTTATTACTGGTGGGAATTAACAGAATCCACTAAAATTTTAAGAAATATTTCACATGGCAATAGTGTAATTAATTTCAGTTTCTCTCTTGGAAGCATTTTAAAACTCCTGTCTCTTCCCGTATTCTCTGTTTCTTGCATTTGAAGTCATATTTTCTTAATCTACCTTTTTTTTTTTTCTGATCCTGGATTTTCTAAAATTTGTTTACATCTTTGTTAAAGTGTTCTTCCCAGAATCAGGCACAATATTTCAGCTGCTGAGTAGAACAAAATAATTATCCTCTATGTCTTCTGTTTCTGAGAGTGAGTATTATCTCTTTTTTTGAGACCATGTTATGCCATTCATTTATAATTAGTCTGTTGTCCATTGAAACTCTCAGATCCTTTGCTGCTTTAATGGTGCTTGACCAACTACTTATTATTCGAGCAGTGAGAAAGATATCCAGGTCTCTGTCATCTTGGGTATTTTTGCATAGAACAGTGGCAGAACATTCATTTACGTGGCTACCATGGTCAAACCATTGGCTTTCCAAGGATCTCCAGTCAGACCCAGAACCTCCAAATTAGTCTGATTTTCCTTGCAGCAACATGAGCAATGAGATGTCTCCTTACTTCCTTTTATCAGGTCTGGCCCATAAAGGCTTTTATAGAGCAGACAATCTTCTCTATATGGCCTGTTTCTTAGGCCTGAAAAGTAGGACCATCTCAAGATGTTTAGCCATGACTGTGTTTGTGAATGAAGGATTAGCAGGAGAACATGTTTCTAAACAAGGGTCTGGGGGTGCTTCCATGCCTGCCTTGCTCGGGTTCTGTGGGATGAGGCTGTGGTCGGTTGGGGCCCTGCTCGGCTCCTTTTCCTGAGGGACCCCATCTCCTTGCAGCTCCATGACACTCACCTTTACCCACAGTCACCTATGCCTGCTCCAGGGCTATACTGGTATAGTCACCTGCTTCCAGCCTAACCCTGCATCTGGACTTTAGGATGTTTATCTGAAATGACATTTGCAGTTCATCATCCGACTCACCGGAGGAGTGCTGAGTGTGCTCTGCTGCACAGTCAGTGACACAGGGTGACACTTTGCTCTGGGGAAGAGTGACTGCCAGCAATGGCCACTGTGCTAATTTGTTAGTGGAAAATTCCAGAAAGCCTGATAAGAGACTTCAGAATGATTTTTTGGAGGCATATAAGTTTAATGCATGAACTTTATGTATGTATGTATGTATGTTTATGCAGAATGTGGTACTGCTTGCTCAGTTTGCAATATTTACAGTCTTGCTCCAAGAGCTAGCTTAAAACACACTAAAATAAACACAGTTTGGGTCACCAGCTGACAGAAAGGGACACACAGCTTTACTGGAGCTATGTTGGTTTACAGCAAGGATCTGGCTGAGGCATTGCAGAAACTAGAAAGTAGGAGTCTGCAAATGAATACCTCTAAAATGTATTTTGGGTTCCCCAGGTCTGTGAGATAGGGGGTATGTATAATGTTACTCAACAGGTGTAATTAGTGCCAACTGAAAAGAACTGAACCAACCTCCTCAAAGTAAAAGACATAAGAAGACTCAAACAATTAACTGTTTTCTAGGCAAATCTCAGTGACTCAAACTCTCCTAGAATCAGTAGCAAAAAAACCTTGTAACTTTTTAAAAAGGACTTTAGATTATTCAAATAAATTCAGAACACTTGTAATCTTAGCTTTTTGTTTCTTCTTGAAAGCACTTTTGGGATGATTTAGGCCAAAATTCATTTGTCAATAAATGTCACAGGAAAAACTTTCCAACATCATTTTGCAGCTAAGAAACAGTTGATTCTCATCCTTGTTGGAAGACATATTGAGAATTACAGACACAGCAGGCTTGCTGCAGTTATCTGTTCACGTGTGTTAAAAGCAGGTATATATGTCTTGGTTTGAATTCTGGAGGTTTTTCACCTCATAAAACATTTGTGGTGATTATAAAACAGCTTTTTTTCAATTCCAGACAGCATTTTACAAAATCAGAAAGAATACAGCTATAGGCTATATCTTTGTAGTTGTCTCTACAGACAGTCGCCAAGGTAAGCAGCTCCAGTGCTGGCACGAGCGGCAGCGCACTGCACGGGAGGGTTTCCCAAACTAGAGGAACATCAGGGGGAGCTGAGAGAGCTGCCAGGAGCCCGCAGCTCCCATGACAGAGGCTCACGAGACCTAGGTGGGGCCAGGAGCAAAGGCGGAGAAGGCCCCCACGTGTACAAAGGTAGCCCTTAGGGAGCGCGAGTGACCGGGAGCGCCACCGACAGGGCATGGCGTGGCGGTTTGTGCACAAGGGCGTGCAGGAAGGGTGCTGAAGTTCTGCCAGCTCAACCAGGGAGCGATGGTATCCAGCCAGCAGAAAGCCATGGCTTCCTTAAGCTCTGCACCCACCATGACTGATGCAGCTGTCCAGACAGAGCTCCGTTGGGCACACGATGCCACCCAGGTGTCAGGCTGCAGGGTGCGCCCTGCTCTTATGCCAGTACTGGACAGCAGCAGTGATCATCCCTGTGGGAGGTGTGCCCAGGGAGAGGAGCTTCTCCGCTTAGTGACAGAGCTCCGGGAGGAGGTGAGTAGGTTGAGGAGTATCAGGGAGTGCGAGAGAGAGAGAGACTACTGGAATTGCACACTGCCTTCCCTCAGACATGCCTAACAGGCAGAGAGGATGCATGATACAGAGGATTCCCTACCCTCTCTCTGCCTGGCTGAACACAGTGACTTAAGGGATAGGGGGCAATGGCAACAAGTTCCTGCCTGGTGCAGCAGGCACATCTCTTCTGTGACTGCCCCACCTTCCCAGGTGCCTTTGCATAATAGGTATGAGGCTCTGCAAGTGGAACTGAACAATAATGAGGACAATGGTTTGCCAAGCTTGGAGGTGTCGAGGTTAAGCTGGCTTATGCCCTGCATCAAAACTGCTTCCATAAAGAAGAAAAGATGGGTCATTGTCATAGGAGACTCCCTTCTGAAGGGAACAGAGGGCCCAATATGCAGACCAGACCCACTTCTTAAGGAAGTCTGCTGCCTTCCTGGGGCCCAGGTTAAAGATGTGAAGAGAAAGTTTCCTGCCTTGGTATGGGCCTCAGGTTACTATCAATTATTGATTTTTCAGGTAGGCAGTGATGAAGTTGCAACAAGAAGTCTGAGGGCAATTGAGAGAGACTTCAGGGCCTTGGGACAACTGGTTAAAGGATCAGGAACACAAGCAGTGTGCTCCTGATTTCCCACAGTGTTTCCCACAGCATTTTCCTGGAGAAACTGGCTGCTCATGGCTTGGACAGGTGTACTCTTTGCTGGGTAAAACACTGGCTGGATGGCCAGGCCCAAGAGTTGTGGTGAATGGAGGTAAATCCAGTTGGCGGCCGGTCACGAGTGGTGTTCCCCAGGGCTCAGTATTGGGGCCGGTCCTGTTCAATATCTTCATTGATGATCTGGATGAGGGGATTGAATGCACCCTCAGTAAGTTTGCACACGACACCAAGTTGGGTGGAAGTGTCAATCTGCTGGAGGGTAGGAAGGCCCTACAGAGGGATCTGGACAGGCTGGATCGATGGGCCGAGCCCAGTTGTATGAGATTCAACAAGGCTCAGTGTCAGGTCCTGCACTTCGGTCACAACAACCCCATGCAACACTACAGGCTGGGGGAGGAGTGGCTGGAGAGCTGTCTGGTGGAAAAGGACCTGGGGGTGTTGGTTGACAGCTGCCTGAACATGAGGCAGCAGTGTGCTCAGGTGGCCAAGAGGGCCAATGGCATCCTGGCTTGTATCAGCAATAGTACGGCCAGCAGGACTAGGGAAGTGATTGTCCCCCTGCAATTGGCACTGGAGAGGCCGCACCTCGAGTACTGTGTTCAGTTTTGGGCCCCTCACTACAAGAAGGACATTGAGGTGCTGGAGCTTGTCCAAAGAAGGGCCATGAAGTTGGTGAAGGGTCTAGAGAACAAATTATATGAGGAGCAGCTGAGGGAGCTGGGGTTGTTTAGCCTGGAGAAAAGGAGGTTGAGGGGAGACCTTATTGCTCTCTACAACTACCTGAAAGGAGGTTGTAGGGAGGTGGGGGTCGGTCTCTTCTCCCAAGGAAGAAGCGACAGGACAAGAGGAAACGGCCTCAAGTTGCAAGAGGGAAGATTAGGTTGGATATTAGGAAACACTTCTTCACTGAAAGGGTAGTCAGGCACTGGAACAGGCTGCCCAGGGAAGTGGTTGAGTCCACATGGCTGGAGGTATTTAAAATAGATGTAGATGTGGCACTTAGGAACATGGTTTAGTGGTGGACTTGTCAGTGTTAGGTTAACAGTTGGACTTGATGATCTTAAAGGTCTTTTCCAACCTAAACGATTCTATGATTCTATGATTCTAATCATAAAAGTGTTTTAGATTTAGTATTTGGAAAGGATCTCTCAGCATAAGGACAAGAGGACATTAGAAGCAATTGTCAAAAAACATGAAAGATGTGAAGAATCTCAACAGGGGCTACTTGTAAGTAGTGATGTAGGTTGTTACAAAATACCAGTGGATAGGCAAAATGTGCAGTTAGGGGGACTTATTGCTCTGAATAATTATATTTATGCAAATATTTAGAGATACACAGAAAAACAACCTCCTTTTGAGGACTGAAAGCATCTTTGCTCAGAAGACACCAGGGTGACTGGATATTAAAGCCTTCATTTAAAAAATATAAATAACTTGTATTTTTTATTGTTGCTACCTCAATGGCACATGATATGTGATAGTCCAGAATTTATCCCTTTCTTTGGGTTGTAGAAACTTGGCAGTATGCTGCAATACCACACCCCACCCCAGAACAGAAAACATAACACATGTTACACAGCAGAATATGAGTAAAGATAACACAGAGGACAGAAGCTGATGGGTATTGGAAATGGCCCCCTCCTGCCTGCAAGAAAAGCATGTTCAAGGTTGTGCAATTACTTATTTGTTCACCCACTAAAAGCTACATCCTCATGAGATCAAATCATTACACTTTTCTTTCATCTGGTCTTGTATAATTTGTTTAGTGGGAAATAGCTTGCAGAACTGGAACATTGTATAAAGTAAGGGATCCTAACCAGGCTTATTTCTTTAGCTTAAATTAAAAACAAACACAAAAAGGCAGAATAAACCCCTCCACCATCTCTGCTGGTGCAAAGCAGTGAAAGTGCTCTGAAGCCGCACACGGTGTCTGAGATAATAAACTGAGAAGTTGCAGCTGAGTAAGGATTCAGGTGGCTGTTTAAGGGCAGCAAGTGGACCATTTCAGTGGAGCGTTTTAACAGAAGGCCGCCCACAAACAGGTTGACAACTTCTCAGATTCATGTTATGATGGGATATACAATAAAGGGTTGTATATGATGTCCTCAGGAGGGCAGAGAGATCATAACATGGTATGGCCTATTGACATCATCCAAACTCTCATGGCCATGTTTAATCCAACTTTGTTAATATGAAGCACCAGAAGACTTTGCAAGCTGTTTAGAATTTCCTGAGTTATTAATATTTTGGAGTTCTGGCTATATCTCAACAGGATCGACATAAAATTATGCTTTTTTGTTCCATGCAATTTATACACTTCAGAAAACTAATTTTTATGCTTCCAATCAGAGAGCAAGTTAAAGTGATCATATTAGAGTTTACAAACTTCTGCAACATTATACAGGCAAAATTGCTTAGTTAATTTTCAAATAGCTTGGAAACTGATTTTTAATTGTATTTGCAACTGAAATGGAGAAAGGGTACCTGTTGAACATTTGCTGTCGTTTCAGATTGTAGTCTTCAAAAAATGCTAATTAAAGCAGTGGGTTATATCTTGCAGTGTCAGAGAGACGTGATGTTTCCTTTACTTGGAAACAATAACATGCTGTTGACTGCTACTGAAGTACAAATCTGACAGCTGCCAGTAAAGGGCAAGGCAACCACATACTGACAAGATTTTCACTTGTTTAGTGTTATGTTGGAAAAGGAGCATCCCAGGATACAAAGCTGTGGTGCTGTGCTGCAACTGAGACAAAGTGTTTACAGCTCCTTCTATATGGACTAGACTTTTCATAAATGCACAGTGAATTTCTAAATTGATTTATACTACTGAAAACATACTCATATGGGTAGTAAATTCGGACAAGTGAAATTATAATCACGGTGGGTAATCTGTTAACTGCAGGATATCCATAAATGTTGTCAGTATTGTCTTAAAGCCACTTATGTCTAATTTCTCCAGAGGGAGAAGAACATTCCCCAATCTACAAAAAAAGCTCCACTTACAAAAAACAAACAAAAGCACTCCCCCAAAAATGCAAAATACCATAAACAAATGTGGTATAGTGTCATTTCCTAAGTTGACAGAGCTCTTGACTGTGAGCTCATGGGCAGTAGCTTGGGTCACAGAAGGACAGGGTGGTGGGCCTTGATTCCCTTCCAGATCATCTTTCTCTGAACATAGCCACTGACATCCAGTACTGCAGCCAAAGGTACAGGGCTTTGCTCAGAAAATGCTTGCGTAGTGGGTCAGACAGCTCAGCTGCCCATCAGGAGCCGCATTTTCCCCCAAGACATCAACTGCTAAGCAGTTTCATTACTTCTCAGGAACATGTTCCTCTTAAGACTAATGGTGCCAGATATCTGGCAGTGTTTGAAGCTACAGGCCTTTAATTCCTCTCCAAGCTATACTACCTTATACTGCAAGCTGGCAAGAAAAGCTCTGGATCTTACCAAACAATACACTAGGACCATGAATGTACATTGTGTAAATGATTGTAAAGCAAATATTTATTTGCAACAAACACACTTTTGCAAGTCAGTTTTGCATATGGCAATGCCAATGGCTTAAGCAATAAAGAGAAATTCTAGATCTTGCATTGACTGATGAAATAATACATGTAGTGCTTCAAATGTCAATACAGTTGTGTACACTGTACTCTCAAAGATTCTGCTTTGAGAGAAGGATACTGCTAAAGTATTTTTCTTTATTCCACAGGTATTTTTTTCTTGCTGCTATTTGTAATATATATTTTAGAATCTTGAGAGTAGAAATTGCTGAATTTTCTATACTTTTTGTCTTATTTGTATGTGAATTCACTGGCTTGTCGTGAAACTTGGGGCATTACCATTTGAATAGCTAGACCTTCCATTTTTCCTTGAAAAGGAAAAAAAAAAGTGGAAGAGGGAGAAAAATAAAGGAACTTTTGAAGAAAAATCTGGAAAGAGAATGTTTAAATAGAGGGAAGAAGGATTGTACTTGGAGATTATCAACAGTGCCTGTCTGTTTATTAAGGAAATGAGATGCAAGTTTGTTTTTTCACTGTTAAGTCTTTCTTTCCTGAAGTTAAGGGGTATCTGAATATCAGAATGCGCTCGTATTGAATTATACCATTCTTCAGCATGTAACAGAGCGTTTTATTGATTCAAATAACACCTCTGCAGTCAGTCTAATTATGTGATGAAGTATTAACTGATCTGAAAATCTAGAATCCACTTTATGATTTCTCTAAAAATTTAGTGTTTTGCAATTCTTTGCATTCAGATATCTTCCAGACCATGTGCTAATTCAGAGCTGAGGTCATTTTGCAATGTTCCTAAATAAATGCAAAATCCAAGGAGCTGTTGGTCCATTTTTAATCCTCTTTTTATGTTCTTGTCCTAGTGGTACAGGAAAGATTACAACATGATCTTAAAATGGGAAATGTAAATACATGGCATGTTTCGAAGAGGGTGAGAAATGTCTGTATAATTTACTGCTACTTTTCAAAGATCTTGACTTCCTGGCAGCGAAGGACCTGATACAAAGTACACAGAAGTCAGGGAAAAAGAATATAATAGACTTTGATGATCTTTCTATCAGGTCATTTTATTTCACGTATTGTGGAATTATTTACACTGTTTATGAAAAATTTTGAAATGAGTAGATTGTGTCTCCCAGTTTTTATTTGGATATATAAGGATTCATAAAGAAGCAGCTTTATCAATCCTTCTGATAGATTAAAAATTGTTCTCTGTTCATCTCAAAGTCTCATTTTTTCCAAAGGGAAAAAACAAGCCAAATTCCTTAACCTTTGCACATGATTTATAGTAAATCTGCTGCATTGAATCTATTGTTCAGACTCAGTTTCATTTGTCTTGCCCTACACTGCACTTTCTGTAAGGCAATAACACAGTTTTCTTTGGCTGATTTATGCTAGGAATGTAATTATGAAATTCCAAGTCTGGATCCTGCACTCCCTTCTCAGACTGTGCCACAATAAAACCAAAGGTCCCTTTGAAACAGAAAGAAAGGGAGATAAGCCAACAACAAGGCTATTTCCTCAATGTTTGGAAAGTCTTTTACACCAGTTCATGCTGTGAAGCCCTGCAAATACATTTTCGTGGCCAACAAGGAGGCATGGGGGAAAAAAGGGTAGGAAGATGACACAGCAACTGTGGGAAGTGTTCTCACCTCTGAGCTACATGGAAAGCCAAAGTCAGCATGGTCTCCATGTATGTAGTAGACCTGCTTTTGTTGTGGATGGCTGAATGACTCATGGATTTTTCCAACAAGAACACCCTCAATTAGCTCTGATGTCCTATGGACATTTTTTACTCAAAAGGTTCAATGGCTGGCAGAGATACTGAGTCCCATCATCCACATTACGTTCCCCTTAGAAATTAAGTCTGCTCTGCTGCTCAAAGAAATCAAGAGACTAAGCTAGTTAACCAGTTTTTCTACAGGGTCTCACCATGAGCCATGTTAATGATGGCTAACAATATAACAAGGAGTTGAAGAAGGGAAATGTAAGCAGTATATTAATTAGGAAAAAAACCTCATGAAACACAATAAAGTAGGAAAAATAGAAAAACAATAGGTATTTTGCTCTTGATAAGGGAGAGAAGAAGACAAAAGAAAGAAATAGCCTGACTAATTATGAAAAAATAGACATATAAAAGAAACGTTGAGGAGGAAGTGACAGATATGTGAGGCAGACCACAGTTTTCAGAAACAGGTTTCAGAAACTGAATAAGATTACATTACAATCTCCTATGTGCTGGGATAAAGCTCCAGTCAGCGTAAGAGAGCTTTATTTCCATTACTAATATCCACATACGAAACAATTGACACAGATGAAGAGAGGTTAGATAGAAAGCCAAGGATGACTAGAAAAGAGTTCTGGAGACTTGTTACTAGAGGTCATCCATGTAAAAAATACAAGTCTGAATAGATGGAGCTGTTTCTCTAGGAGACCTAGAGAATGAAAATTGAAATACAGACATTCACAATTATTGCATTTGTGTACTACTTAAAATTGCAAACTTAATTACTTATATATGCTCCTCCTCATTTTAGGCATGCTTTAGAAATGTACACATGGCATGAAATATTTGTGGAATATTGCTCCAGGAAGGTATAAACATGCATATACAATTATAGGTTTTGTTTGTGTCTTACACTGAAGGACTACAAAATAAAATAAAAGAGACATCAAAAGCTGTTTAGAATGATTAAAAAATAATTAGACTGTTACAATAGGACTGAAGATTGTAGACCTATTAATTGCTAAATGAACTTCATTTGCCAAATTTTCTGATATAAAATATAGAAAACAGATCTCTGGAATGAATTATTTTAAGGGATAATATTCATTTACATTCAGAAACTAGTAGTGAGAATAGTAAATACTGTTATAAGAAAATGCCACCTTTCACACCTCGGCATGGAATCCATTTTAAGTATAACACTCATTTGTAAACTCAAAGAATCAAAGCTGTAGCCTTGGGATTATTCTCAAAAGTAATCATGGTGGCTATGAATGTGTTTGAAAAAATTATGAAACCCTAACATTATAATGTGACAAAGACTAAACAGGGCAATCCAAATGCTCATTTTCATTCCTAGATGCTATACTCAATATAGAGCATCATTGTTAATGTGAAAGACTTGGTTAATCAAAGTCTTTCCTTACATAGAGTACAAGAGACGCAGTGAAGTGATTTAACCTTCAGAGCATCAGCTTCTGTAATTGAACCACACATTTTTATTCACTGGGAAACAAGGCAGTCTATCGGTAGTTTATTGAGAATGACAGAAAAAAGAGGATAAGGTTTTGTTAAGTTCAAGAAGAGAGAGTATAAGCTTATGAAGCTACCAGGCAGCTATTGAATATACCTATAAGAACATGAACACAATCATGGCTTTTTCAAGTGCAGAGAAATAAAATATAGTTACTATTATGAAAACAGAAATAGTCAGGTGCGGGAGGACATCCTTTTATTGATCTACCATCAGGAGATTCAATGTATTAGGGAACTGTAAACAAACACTAGTACAATGAAAAACGTGTTCTATGATAACAGTACCTGAAGACAAGTAGTTTGTCTTCATTTGGATTCAGTGCATGCTTGGAGAAAGACTTCTTCACAGGCAAAAAGTGTAATTGAATAAAAATACGCAACTAGCTGCTCATGTACCTGTGGACACAACTCATTGCAAAGAGAGCACGAAAACTAGAAAACATCAAGAAGACTCTAGAGGAATATTGAGGAATGTGAAAACTAAAAAAATCATTGTCAATCAGCTTCAAAAAGGTAACAGGAACGCGTGAAATATTTTTAAAATAAAATAAGCAAAGAAAAATAACTACAAGGGAAGCATTGGAGAATTCTAGGTAAGACTTCTTACTTAGTAAGAAGCTGAGGTTTTCTTCAGCACAAGACAATAGGCTAGAACAAGAAATAACAAGCCAAAATAAATCAAGCGTAAAATATATATTGATGTCAAGGAAAAATTCCTAACGGGAATCTGCTGGGGAATGGCTGCAGAATATTTTCCTAAGTGGAATAGTGGTATTGCTGTTACTTGGGTCATTTGAAACTAGCTTGTGTAATGCTTTAAAGCTTAGAGGTCCTGAATTCTTGATTTCACACCATGAATGGGTCTTTTCTTTTTTTAAAAAGAATGGGATTATTTTCTTAAGGTATTGAGTGGATGAAGTCACCTGGCCTTACTTCAATACACGGGCTCAGGCACAGTCCCTGGCTCAGCACTTCAGCACCCACCTCAGCGAGGCTGCTGGACTTTGTACCGAGAGGTGCTTGCCTGGGGTCCCCATACCACTGTGACCAGTCACTGCAGGGACATGAACTTTCCTGGGCTCCAGCACAGGTCCTGCAGCGGATGTCTCTGGCCAGGTGGATGGGGAGTCTCAGGAGGAGCTCATCAAGCACCCACGTCTATGGACATATAGGAATGGCTGAGAAAAGGAGGGTTTTTCTCTGACTCAGAAACACAAATCAGTTCTCCAACACTAGAAAGTTTGGGTAATATTTTAGAGGGTTCTGAACTTTACCCAGATCTTTTCAATCTGAGGAAAGCAGGGAAACCTATAGCATCTCAGGACAGTATCTAAGCTATAAGGTAATTTTTGTACGAATACTTTCCCTCCGCCCATCTGAAACTGGACAAATGTGCAAACAGGAATACCAGTTTCACAGAGCCAGAAGACAGCAGGCAAAGAACAAACCTGGCTCTAATCTGTGGTTCTGGCCTCTGCTTCTTTTTATATGTAACATAAAAATGCAAAAAGCAAGGTAATGAGAAAAAATGTATAGTTGCCGCTAAATGTAGAGAAAATGAATAAACAGTAAAGGCAAAGCTGAAGTGCTATAACTATTTTTCTTAAACCACTGTGCAAGATTCTTTATCCTTGAACATGTATTCCTTTGTGAAGGTTAATGTTAACAGGATGCTCAGAGTGATCATTGCTACTGAGGAAATGTTAAGTTGAAAATGAGAAAGAGGAGTTACAGGGTCAGGAATATGTGTGCAGCTTTTATACTATGAACTCTTCAAGACATGGAGGGGGCACTAGATCTGGCAAAGAACGTAGACTGTGCTGAATGTAGACTGAAGTGCTGTTTAATTGCCCCATAGCTTGCTTGAGTGCGACATATGCGTACTAATAGTTTCTATCAGTAAGATGCTCTAGGCCTACAAAGGCGTTCACTTGGATATGCTCAAAGTATAGTGCCAAAGCTCTATATAGATATCTTTTCATGATTCATTCCAAATTCTTCTCAAAGCATACACAGTGAAAAAAGAATATACTATTGTTTTCTTTATTTTTATGCCTTTATGGGTAGATATATAGGTAGCATGAATTTGTCAAATATGTGAGACTAAATTGCTTCCCCTCTTTTCTTAGATCAATAATCCCTGGGGGTGACTGATACAATATCAATTAATTGATCATTTGCATTTGCTGTTTAACGCAGTGCTTTCCTAACCATCTGTATTTGTATACTTGTTCAAAATGTACACTACCTGGTGTGACATCACCTGCTGAGTAACAGGCACATTCTCTTTGTAATTCTAAGTAAGGGCTGAGAGAGATCAGGAAGGATCTGAAGCCAGGAAGGATGTCCATCTGTCCTAATAGGTATAATAATACTGTAGACGTACTTCCATGCTTTCATAACGTAGAAAAACTGTGAGGTTGGAGAGCTGAAAAGATAAAAAACCCCACATCTTTTAGTTCTCACATAACAGAGCCAAACCATTATAAATTTATGAATAAATTTGTTCTGGTACCATCACTGCCTCCCAAGGAATAAGAAAAAAAAAAAAAAAAGGAAAAAAAAGAAAGAAAACCAACCAAAAAATGAGTGTCAGAAACCTTGATAAAAGACTTTTCTCAGAGAATTTGTACTCTGAATTTGCTAACACAAGAAATGTGGGTAACATAGATAAGCCTTTTACATTTTAGGTACTGAACCATACTACTTTACCCTAAACTTTTGAAGCATCCGGTAGTTCCTGTAGTTATGCGTGTAGTTTTAATATCAAATTTATAGAGCAGAGCTATTAAGGAATTATTCAGACACTTATATTTTTCTTCAAAAATGCTGTTTCAGCAAAATATAAAGATGATTTCAAAGAAAGTTTCAGCTCTAAGTATTTCTCTGAGCCAAAATATTTCTTTAAAAAAAAGAAAAATGAGGTTTAGCCTTTCATGTCAAAATATCCCAATTGTCATTAGGATATCAGTCTCTCAGGGATTTTTTTTTAAATTCCATCTTTGATTGACAATGGGTTGATACTGAGCCTAGAGTAAGTCCCCTTGCTGTTCTGACAATGGTCTTTTTCAGTTAATTCTGCTTCATCTTTCTTTTTATGAATACATAGAGTCCCAACTGAACCACATTAAGAACAAAAATATCATGATTTGTTTTTACAGAAAAAGTTACAAGGCCCTTCCCTCCCACTACATTCCACCCTGATTTAGGTTTCTAAGCAGTGAGAAGTGTCAGTATAGCTCTTACTCTTCAGATCAAACTATTGTAGCACTTACTATTGGGATCAGACTGGGATGCACTGGTTGCTATTGCTCAGATCTGGATCACTTTCTTCTTATTGTTTAACTTGCTTTGGATGCAACACTGAAATAAGGAAGTCTTCCCACACCCAGGACTCTCGAGCTCTTGCCAGTTAAGGGACTGAAATGCTCAGAGATGTGATCCCTTTGTTTCTCCTTGGGTCTAGGATGGGACTTCCTTGCTAATTTTAGGGTAGTATTCAACTTAACTACAACCATCTGATAACTGGCTGTCTAATCTAGGCTGGAGTCCTGGTTTCATCTGGGATAGAGTTAATTTTCCTCCTAGTAGCTGGTATAGCACTGTGTTTTGGATTTAGCGTGAGAATGATGTTGATAACACACTGATGTTTTAGTTATTGCTAAGCAGTGCTTACACTAAATCAAGGACTTTTCAGCTTCCCATGCTCTGCCAGGTGCACAAGAAGCTGGGAGGAAGCATAGCCAGGACAGCTGACCCAAAGTGGCCAAAGGGCTATTCCATACCATATGACAGTATATAAACTGGGGGAAGTTGGCTGGGTGGGCAGTGACCACTGCTCAGGAACTGGCTGGGCATCTGTTGGCAGGTGGTAAGTAGTTGCATCACTTGTTTTTCCTGTGTTTTGTTCCTCTCTCTTTTTTGTTGTTTTCTTTTTCACTACAATTTATTGTTGTTGCTATTATTATTATCATCATCATTATTATTATTATTATTATTTTATTTAATTTTATTTTATTTCAGTTACTAAACTGTTCTTTTCTCAACCCATGAGTTTTCTTACTTTTGCCCTTTCAATTCTCTCCCCCATCCCACTGGGGTGGGGGGAGAGTGAGCGAGCAGCTGTGTGTGCTTAGTTGCCAGCTGGGGTTAAACCATGACAGTCATTGAAGCGCCCCTCTATAGTCAGTGCAGAAATTCAGACTCCACCAGGTGTGATTCACCTTAAGAGCTATCTTATGATAATAGGAATTGTCCTCTGAAGGCAATTTATCTCTCTCCATTGACTAGGAAGAGTTTATCCACCACTCTTAAACTATGCTTCTACTTTATAGGCAGAGATTAATCACATTTTTTGTGTTTCTGTTTTCAAAACAAAAGATGGGAATAGTAACACATTCCTACAGCTTCAGAGTCTTGTAAAGATAAATGCATTCAAAGGATGGGAGAAGCCATATGGTAATTACTGCCATCAAATAAATGTTACAGAAAGAGAGGACTCATGCTTTTAAAAAGGTTCATTTAAGACCTTTGGAAAATACTGACCCTGGTACAGCACTGCATCTTCAGGTCTGGCAAGACCTCGGTAACCATAAAACCACCAGATACGAAAGAGTAAAGAATTAGAGTTACCGAAATATTTCTCCTTACTTCTGACTAAAAAGTAATGTATCTACACCTGTCTTACGTGTTTTCTTCTTTAAGGAAAACATAACAGGATTGTGTACTTCAGTATTGTCATGCTTCAAGTCTCAAAAAATAAAAAATGAAAAAGAGGATATTCTTTAGTGACCATGAGAAGTTAAAAAGTTCACCAGTTGCAAAACTGGTGGGAGTCTCCAAGGCTAGCAGAAATGTCTGATCCAGACAATTGGAATTTTAAATATTGGAGTGTATCAGATCACTTTTTTAAGTTTGGTATGTGACAACAGAAATCTAGGTACAGCAGAAATGTCTACATTTTCAGTAGTGACCTATAATATTATGCAACATTTTTCATTTCCCACTTTTAGATATTCTAAGCGAGAATGACTAAACACATTCCTTTCTGGGTCAGAGTTCTTCAGACTGTATCCATTTATATGGTAAACCCCTTTCATTTTGTTGAACTTTCTGTTACAGATTCACTGTCTACACTAAACTGTCCCTCATGTCCCAGTTTATTCAAGATCCATTCACTCGCTAGATAGCCCCCAAGCCACTAAAACTGGTCAGCACATTGCTTGGAAAATAAAACCTTTGCTACTTTCTCAAACACATTTGTCTCCTTAACCCTGAAACAGTTCTTATCCAAATCAATACTGGTATCAGGATAATTAAAATCTGCCATGTTTAAAGTTTTGGCATTCTTGCAAGCCTCTCTTATCTGTGAAACCATTTCCTGACAGACTTTGCTTACTGCCCTTGAAATCCATAGCTCCATTTTAAAATCATCTCAACACCATAGTGTGCTGCTCTATTTAAAACCTTCCTAAATTAGCTGAAATATTCTGATAATTGATTAGTCTTTTTCTCCCTTAACTACACTGACCATCATTCTCTCTTTTGTTGCCCTTATCTGTCCCATCATTTTAATTTTCTAATCATTTTCCCAAATTAACCATGATTGTATTAGTCCATTATTAAAGTTTCATGAAAACATATTTCAGGCTCAGAAATGTCGACATGCCATCTTGTTACATTTGTATAGACAACAGTTTAACTCTCCTACTGAAATCCTCATTTGCACAGTACAACAGACAAAACAGAACGCTACATGGACAAGACACTCAATGTTTGTGTCCTGTTCAAAAAGTACTTTGCTATTTACTAACTTTAAACACGTTAACAGTTTTATTGACTTGAGAATATTAATATGCCAAAAGGTAGATGCCTGATTAAACATCTTGCTGACTTGGCATCTCAGCTCTTGTGCAAAGGGATTTAACTTTAACTAGTACAATGTCTACTGTCAACAACTGACATGTCAAGAGCTCTAGCTTTAAGAAGTAAAACAGTCCGCATGTTGGGATCTAGACAGTTTTCCTATAAAATTGTCTTTTCTCACTTTGCTAATCTAAAAACTGGTCTAGGTAATTTTCCATATTAGCAGGAAAAAAAGAAAAATCAATACATGATTATAAAATTGTATTTCTTATCTTCTAGTGCTTGCGCTATCAGTAAAAAATCTAGTTGTCACAAGCTATCCAACCTTCACAAGGTTAGTGTGAATTTGCAGTACAGTAGTTGTATCTGTGCTATTTTTTTATTATAGAACTGCTGCATGTACCTTTTAATTTGGTTGTCAGGGGAGACAGGAAGCAATAATTAAGGCTAAAAGATGGGGTATGGAAGCTTTATTAAAGGATATATTGAAGATGGGAATTTGATCTGAGAATTAGATTATGATTAGAGTTGTTAATGCAGCTGTGCCACTCTTGAGTGACAGAGCAGCAGATGAACTGAACAGGCAATTATAACTACAGGAGTCTCCCTAATCTTTACAATCCCAACCTCACAGTCACATCCATTTAAATTAATTTTCATGAAGGCTGCAAATTTACAGCTTCACCAGATTGGAAATTTGTTTGTTTATTATCCACAGGAAATATTTTTAGGGAAGTAAATAGCACTGAAAGCCATCTTGTCTTTCTGCTTGTCTTTTTAACTTGCAGAATTAATAATATGAGATTAATCTGAAGGCTGCTGCCTTTATGAAAACTGATTGATTCTCAGCAGCCCACCGTTATTATGATTATCTGTGGGAAGGTCAAAGGGAAGGCATGTAAAAGTCATAGCTGATTCATGAGTTCCCTATATTAAGCAAAAGATAAAAAAGGCTTGTGTTGATCAGCGTTATAAGTGAAGAATCAGTCTTCCTTGCATTACTGAAACTGAAATTCTAGGAAAAGGATTTTAAACAACTTTGGACATAGTTATTTAAAGATGTCTGTTGAGGAGAGATAGCAATAGTTCATTACTATGCATGTTGAAAACCTATTTTAAGGAGTTCTTTGCTGCACAAAGATTAATTTACCACTACGATTTTCCTCCTTCACTACTAATATAAATAATGGTTGTGGCTTAAATTGGCATTATATTTTGATAGCCTTGTTTTGAATATACAAAAGAATATGCTGCAGAACTGCTCAGAAACTTGGAAATGGAGACCATAAAACAGTACTCTTCTGTTCCAGAGTTTTATTTTGGAATGTCAGTAATGAATGGAATAAAGTATGAACATTTAGAAACTGGGCATTGTTTTTGCAAAATGTTGAGCAGATAGCTGTGGAAGGGAAAAATAAAACCTTGACTTGTAAAAATCAGTGACAGAAAAAATATTTCTCTACTGGTTGTCATTCAAGAAACCTGGAAGATAATTCCAGAAAAAGATCATCTGCAGTTGCCAGATCAACAAGATATTTAAACACCTGGCTTTAAGCATGTAAAACCATCCATCCAAGAACAGCCAATAGATATGCCTAATCTTCCCAAATCCTGAAGTGTGTGCAGCCCCATCTTAACTCCCTGGTAGGATAAAACTCAATCGCATATCATCTTCATTGCTGATTTGGTTTCCCTCGGAGGGAAACATGGGCCAGCATACTGTCAGGAATCTGTGGTATACCCTTGCTATGTCTCTGATCTGGTCATCTAGGTGATCAGGTCATGTAAACCACCAGAATTTAGCTATAACCAAGGTGAATTCATAAACTTAAAAGCTCAGAGACTGTCCAGTCAATCTACTTCTCACAGAACATACTTACAAGCTCAAAGTAAAGTATATTCACAATTGGCTGCAGTGGGAACCTCAAGCTTGATCTAATGTGGTTTTAGTCGCATTACTAGAAAATAACATACTAGAAAGTACATCTCGGACTTGGTATTTTGCCTTTGAACTGAAGTGCATTTATTTTCCTATGAACTTTGTAACTTCAGTTAGGTGCCATTTTATATTCAGATAGACTATTTACATTCTTTTAAAGAAAGTTACTGAAACCTGCTATAGGAGCAATCTTGATAATACATCCTAATATTTTTGTTCAATGTCGGTATTTTAAGTTACTCATATTGTCAATTGATCTGGGATGGGAGAGTAGGTGCCAGTGAAACAGAATACTTAATAAAAAGAGCTGACATGAATGGTTCCTGCAAAGAAGCCATGGTGAAATATACATTAAAAAATATGAAAAATGGTGCTGGAATTAGACAAGCAAAATATACTAACAGTTGGAAGTATTGGTATTCCTTTTGTTATGACATATATTCATTTTTTGCAGAAGATTAATATATTTGAGACTTGTACTTTTTCAAGATTTGAATTTATTTAAGAATTGTTGAATAATTGCTGTCGTATTTGGAGTATTTACTCAGCAAGATATCCTGCCTTCCTTGATCCTAGCTTTTCTGGGTCAAGGCTTCAAGGACAACAACTAGCATATTTTCTTATATGTTCTGCTTTAGTAGAAGGCTCCAAAGTTCAACTTCTTTTGACTCAGAATCCATGTGGGATAACAGAAATATGTCAAAATGGACACAAAAAAAAATCTGAGAGGTTTCTTTTTTTAAATCTAAAAACTTTTCCAACTCCTAAAAACACAAATTGATTTCCTCTTGTAGAAAGAAAAAGATATTCATTGATCTAAAATATGATGGCAAAAATCAAACAGAGAATTAATGTAGCCTGCATTGAGAGAGACCATGTTGGTCCATTTTTTTTTGAGGAAAAGTTATTCAAAAGCGATTTTAGCAATTTATTTTAACCAATTATTTCATTTATTCACATTGCTGTTGTTGACTCATAATTTGAAAACATTCATCACATGCTTAGTCAGGTCACATAGGCAAATGAAAATTGATATGCACAAATATCTGGAAAAAAAATTTGGAAAAGCTCCCTTTATTTTATTTTCTCATCACTCTTCCTGTCTTTGATTAATATTGTGCAATTATGACTCCTCAGTATTTCCTCATATCCGAATATTAGTTGATTAATCTTGATGATAATGGATCGAGAACTGGGTTTAAAAACTAAATATATGAAGTATTTTATTCAAGAGGTTATGACTGATCTTTTTAAACATCCTTGACTTATTTGGTAATTATACTATTTATAGGAGGTGAGTACTTATCAGCTGTTGCTATTAAAGTATGCAGTAAATGAGTGAGATTTTTTTCCTCCAGAAAGTATTGAATATTTTAAGTCTGAAGGTGATAGGTTTTATGTTGAAACATATCTTCCTTGTTTAATGATAAGAAGCAATACTATTTAACTGGCCAGAGTTTATGCTGCACCAGATCTCTGTGCCAAACATGAGAGAGAGACGCACCACCACTTCCCTGATTCAGAGGACTTCTCTGGGAGGAATTGTCATTACTGCTGCTGCATGTATTTTTGAGTGTCTCAGTGGATCTGGCACCACCGAAGGGTAAAGGATTTCTCCTGCTGCTGTTCCTGGGCTTTTGTGAGCAGGAAGCATATGAAAGTGAGTTCTCCTTTGAGCATTTTTACCTGTAAGAAGGAAGAAAAGGACCTTAAAGTGGCTGAGAAATCTGATCCACACAACATATGTATTATACCACATTTGTAGGTTGGGATTCTTCAGTCCCTTCTCCTTGTCTTTTTAAAAATTATATATATATCTCCTTGTCTTTTTAAAAATTATAGTTTCTCAGATGATAGGAAATTTGCAAGGCCTGATTCAAAGCTCATGAATAATAGTGGGAAATCCATACTGGTAGACTAGTAGGTCAATTCACGATATGTTAAAATGCAGGGGGGCGGAGGAATTATGTTAAAATGCAGGCTGGGGGAGGAGTGGCTGGAGAGCTGGCTGGCCGAAAAGGACCTGGGGGTGTTGTCTGACAGCTGCCTGAACATGAGCCAGCAGTGTGCTCAGGTGGCCAAGAGGGCCAATGGCATCCTGGCTTGTATCAGGAATAGTGTGGCCAGCAGGACCAGGGAGGTGATGGTGCCCCTGTACTTGGCACTGGTGAGGCCGCACCTCGAGTACTGTGTTCAGTTTTGGGCCCCTCACTACAAGAAGGACATTGAGGTGCTGGAGCATGTCCAAAGAAGGGCAACAAAGCTGGTGAAGGGTCTAGAGAACAAGTCTTATGAGGAGTGGCTGAGGGAGCTGGGGTTGTTTAGTTTGGAGAAGAGGAGGCTGAGGGGAGACCTTATTGCTCTCTACAGCTACCTGAAAGGAGGCTGTAGCGAGGTGGGGGTTGGTCTCTTCTCCTTAGTAACAAGTGATAGGACGAGAGAAAACGGCCTCAAGCTGTGCCAGGGGAAGTCTAGGTTGGATATTAGGAAAAACTTCTTCACCAAAAGGGTAGTCAGGCTTTGGAACAGGCTTCCCAGGGAAGTGGTTGACTCTCCATCCCTGGAGGTATTTAAAAGAAGGGTAGATGTGGTGCTCGAGGACATGGTTTAGTGGTGGACTTGGCAGTGCTAGGTTAACAGTTGGACTTGATGATCTTAAGGGTCTTTTCCAACCTTAACAATTCTATGATTCTGTGATTCTATATCTGGCAACAACTTCATCAATTGTCATTATGCATTGCATTTTTAAAGTTTGGGTTTTTTTAATACATAGCAACTAATACTGAAATAAATACTTTGTTGTCTTATTTATAGGTTAAAAACACAGGCATCTGAGTAGTTTTATTCTGTGCCATTGTCACCTGGAGTCTTCATGTACTATGATAAAAATCCATTGCCCACCTTCTTGAAAGATATTGAAGATTTCTGAACATCAGCCATAACACGCAATGGAAAGGTCAAAACACTGTTGGATGTACAAATCCATGCTGATTTCATTATAATAATAGTTTGACCTAATACTGACAACATCAACAAAAAAATGTATATCAATATCCATCTTTTGAGCTTGTAGTCAGTAAAGTACAATAGAGGCAGTCTCATTCTAAAAAACCCAGAAGCTCTTTGATTTATATCTGTGGTCAGAGCTACACCCATTATCAGGGGGACAACTTCTCTGAATAAAGGAAGGCAAAACCATCCTTGGTGTTACCTAAAAGTTGATTGTGAGGATATATGTAGGTTACTGCCCAGTTTAGGCACCTCTATGCATTAATGTGCCTTGACACTCAATCTGTGGAAAGCACATGTTTCTTCAATGTAACCAAATGATTTAAATCCATTTTTAAAGATACTAGGCATTTAGGTGTTTTTGAAAGTGCCACTAGTTAAATATAATTTTATCTGCCCCCTAAGCTTTCTGAAAGCAGGGAATAGATTTATTGATTAATACAGCTGAAACAGCGTGGGTAAAATCCTACTGATCATGTCACCAAATATTCTTTAATTTCTTTTAGTCCCTTCATCCTTCAGAAAGTTACTTCTCTCTGCATACTTGTAGTCACCCAATGATCAGCTCCAGATCTTCAAAGCTCCCAGTTTAGTCTCTGCATCTAATTTGACAGAGAGAAACTGCACCAAAAACTAGTAGTATTTTTGTGCAAAAACCCCAGGACAAACTTCTAAAATGAACTTTCAGTAAGTTAATAAAATGCTGTCCAACAACAAGCTTCCTTCTGGTGGCATGATTAATTTATCATAACTGATAGATCTTCAGGGGAAAAAAATATCTTTGTTTATTTTTACAACCTCAACAGCAATGGGGGAACCTGATCTGAACCAGGGGCATGCAGATAATACTGAAACAAGGATACAAGCAGAAATGAAGTAGCAATAGTAACTTTGAAAATCCCCTGACACATTTAAGGGGAAGAAAAAATAGCAGATTATAGCTTAAAGAGTCTGTGAGCCTATGATGTTTACTATGTTCAGTATTTAAAAGCAACCAGAAACCGAGTGGTGCATGAGATTTATAGCTGCATGTATATTTCTGTATTTACAGTAGAACATAGCTCATGGGAACCCAGTTGTGCCACGTATTTTTCTGTTGAGCTAGGACAATATTTTTGTTTTAGTTTTCTATGGTAATTGAATTGCGCTACCTCACAGGAAAAGATGTAATACTTCTCGAAGTTATTCTCCTTTTTATAAAAGTGTAGATGTATTCTTCACCACAAGTTAGAGCTGAAATAATATCCTCATACTCAGCATCACCCAGATATTATATGCATTTCTAGAAAGTAAATTGTAACCTTTTTTTCATAAATGAGGAGGTTTTGTGTGTTTGAGAGATGTAAATCAGAGCACACATATTTAAAAAATCACAGAATAATAGTAATAGAGAGTATAATAGTTAACAATTAAGTGAATAATCTTTCAGTAGAAAGAAGTGAATCATGCAGTTCAGTAATTCCAGGGTTAAAGTGTTCATTTCACACATGTTATGAAATATCTGCAATAAATTCAAGTAATTATGCTATTAAGCAGTTCCTCATCGATTGAATTAATTAAACTTTATGTTCATTTCATAACCTCTTTAGACACCCTCAGTTACTGCAGATTTAATCCTCTTTGAACCTTTCTATATTTAGTTTTCTGAAGATTGACTAAGACTAATCACTCAGTGCCATAAGAATGAGATTGTTTTCTCACTTCATTATACTATTCATTTCCCACACATGCCACCTCCTTTTTGTACCCTGGGTTGTGAAATCAGACAACCTGTGTTAAAATCTTCTAAAGCTGTATAAATGGGAAGAACTATTCCATATGTATAGGAGGTTTTGTCAGATTGCAATATATTGTCATTGATTTGTTTTTTTCATTTTCTTTTGAGAGCTGTGTCATCTTCTTGCTTAACATCTTCTGAGATTAATATCAGTAGTACAGTTAATTGGAATTAAAAAAATTTATGAGCTGTGCCTTCTCTCCTAAAAGGCAACAAAGCTTATATTTTTCCAATATTTTTCTGTCTGTCAGTACAGCTTGCTAAGACTGTTCTGTATTTAAAGAAAAGATGTATATGTGTTTACACCAGATGGAATCAAGCTTATTTAGATGCCTGACATTCAGCTCCAGGTTTCCACATGTCATCATCAGTAAAAGAAGTAAACATATCATTGTGTCTAGCATTAAAAAAAGAGATTATTATACATAATCTGAAGGCAAACAAAGAAACCAGCAAGTAACTGACCTCTATTATTTGTCTTGACTTGTTATGGCATTATTTATTCCCATTACTTGTTGCTCTACCTGAGGAGAAGAATTGGTGCTACTTATGTTGGGATAAAGGACATTGTGACAGCAAAATCTATGTCTTTTTCCAAAAGAGGTAGGAATTCTCTCTGCACCTTTTGCAAAAGGAGGGCAACTGCTACTTGTCTCCAATTCATATGCTTGTTGTGTTGGAAGCAAGGCTAGGCATTCAGCACAACCCCATACGTTGCATAATTACTTCTGTTTGGGGGAGAAAGATCATAGCTATAAAATTAAACAAAAGTTACAGTACTAGAAATTAATAAGCGAGAAACTGAATCTGAGTTTCTAAATGCAAATAATACAGTCCCGCAAATAATACAGTCCCACAAATAATACAGTCCTAACAAAGCAACTAAAACTTAGTTGAACAAAATTTTTTTGTGTCCTCAAGTCTTCAGTAATGTGCTAAAATCATGCACATACACCAAGTATTGTTGAATAAGAACAGAGAGCTGATGGTCTTGGAAGCTCCGATTTGTAACAATTCTGCATTTTTGAGTTACATGGGAGCAAAGAAGATAACTTAAAATTTCCTGAAATGGGAAGGACATTTTATTTGCCTTGCTGTAATTCAGAAATGGTTGAATGAGTGCTGGAACAAAATTCAAAGGCTTTCAAAAAGTTATGGATAATTGGAAAAATAAGGGAGATATAATTGAAGACTTGAGAGAATTTTAACCATTGCTGGCAATGGATTTAATGTTCTCATTATTCCAAAGAAAATAAAAATCACCCAAAAATATAATATTTCGATGACTAGCAAGATTACAAAATTCTAAGTAAGTTCTTCACATCAAGCTGTAAGTAAATTGACTGGAAGTACACATTAAGTGTATTTTCATTTAGTTTCTGGACACCAAATATTTTCTCAATATTTTAATCATTTTGCTTAAATTTGTATCAGAAAAGATTTACTAGATGTGAGATAGAAATTTCAATTAAACATAAACTTGAGATATACACCCTGCAACCGATTTTTTGGCAAAGATTCTCATCCTCATAGACTGTCTTGAATTTCCTTTTCTGAATACTTCCCTCCAAGCCAGGTATGGAGGAAAATCTTTTAGTTTGTGGGAAACTATTTCCTAACAACTTTCAAATCACATGTTCATCATATTTTTTCATGCATGGAAAATTTATTTATTTATTTTTATGTGATGGTAAG